>NC_088677.1:16851729-17151729 GCF_950023065.1 Planococcus citri
CCCTTACCAAAAAAATAAGCCCATGGTAAATATGTCTTACTTAAGGTTTGCTAAGCAAATATATTATAAATTAACTTTAAGCTGTATTCTTTAATAACGTTCATAAGTAAATTCATTCTCATACAATACAGTCCATAATTTCTTTAGTTATCAACCAAAATTGTTTTTTTTTTTTTTTGACTACTGTATAGTGTATTTTATCGTCAAACAGCAAAGCAAAGTGCAAACAAATAAACAAAACAAAACAATCGACATGGACATTGCGAATTCTGGCTCTGGCACTACCGTTCAGGGAGTTGCATACCTGAATGTCTGCAGGAAATGTTTACGCTGAGAATTTTGTTCTTTCGTGACAAGCCTAATCGGACAGGATAGAAACTATATTGGTTCCTCTTCCTATTCTTCCGACTTGCACTACGTTTACCACCAGTACATTGTTCTGAATAATGAATATAATCTTCCCTGTATGGGTACGAATAATAACTCGACTTAGTCGACGTGTCATCGGTGTCATCAGCAACTGAAGTTTTGTTGTTTGACGATAAAATACACTATACAGTAGTCAAAAAAAAAAAAAACAATTTTGGTTGATAACTAAAGAAATTATGGACTGTATTGTATGAGAATGAATTTACTTATGAACGTTATTAAAGAATACAGCTTAAAGTTAATTTATAATATATTTGCTTTGCAAACCTTAAGTAAGACATATTTACCAAACTCCCCCCATTCGATCTGAAGGGATCGAATATACATTATTTAGATTTATAAGGAAAGTTTTTTTTTTTTTTTTTTTTTTTTGTAAGGACTTTTTAAATAGGACCTTTTCAACTTGTTTTATAAATGGATGAGTTTTTTATATATTTTTGTTATTATATTTATTTATTTTTTTTAATTTATCCATAGAGACTGGTACCAGATTTTTAGATTAGGTCCATTACCTATTTTAATTGATAGGTAAATATATTAGATTTGATATTGTTCGTTGAATATGTCCTTTATGTGTTTGTAAAGTTACTAATCTTATGCGATTATCTTTTCCTTGATGTAATTGAATTACTCGTCCCATAGGCCAATTTATAGGAGGTTGATTTAGTTCTTTAATTATTACTAAATCTCCTATTTGTTTCGGTTCTTTTGAAAAAAATGTCATTCAACTAGGTATTCAAAATGTGTTAAAATTTCAGCAAAATGCCAAAAATTCTTAAACATTCTTTTGTAAATTTAAAAAAAAATATATCAAACTCAAAGTTTGGTCATGATTTTTGGAAATTTTGAAAAATGTTTCATGCAACCTAAGTATCAAAATGAGATAAAATTTCGGCTAAAAATCGAAAATTTTTCAATCGATTTTTCAAGAATATTGAGCCCAAAATTGAGTCACGATTTTCTCGCAGTTTTAAAAGATGTCATGTGACCGATCAAAATCTGGAAGAATTTCAGCAGAAAATCAAAACTTTTCATTAAAACCTTTTCTGAGAATTTGTGAAACATTTTCAACCTAAAATTGGGTCACGATTTTCGGTTTCTTTGAAAAAGAAAATGTCATTAATTTATTCAAAATGTGTTGAAATTTCGGCAGGATGTCAAAGATTCTTAAACTGTTTTTGAATGTTGAGCTCAAAGTTGGGTTATGATTTTTGAAAATTTTGAAAAATGCTTCATATAACCTATCAAAATGAGATTTTCGGAAAAAACTCAAAAATTCATATCAATTTTTTATTAAGTATGTATTTTTAAAGAATTTTGAGCCCAAAATTGGGTCATGGTTTTCAAGTAGTTTTTAAAAAAGATATCATGTGGCTGATCAAAATGTGGTAGAATTTCAGCAGAAAATCGAAAAACTTCCATAAAACTTTATTGGCCACTTTTGAAGAATTTTGGTCCCAAAAAAGAATTACAGGCTTTTGAAAATTTTTTTAAAAAAAGTGTCCTACTATTTATAAAAATGAGTTCAAATTTCGAACAGAAAATCGATATTTTCAATAAATTATTTTTGGGGACATTAAATTTGAAGAATTTTAAACTCAAAACTTGATCACGATTTTTGAAAAAGTCCAAGCTATGTACTTAGTAATAGTAAAAGAAGTAAATTAAAATTTCGACCAAAAAAAAAAACAAAATTTTAGATCAATTTTTTTGAGCATTTTGAAAGAATTTTTGAGCCCTAATTTCGGTCAATTCTCAAGGTTTTTGAAAATAAACATGCCTCGTGATCAATCACAATGGGCTTAAATTTCGGTGGGAAATTAAAATTTTTCATCAAATTTTTTTGGGCTCTTTTGAAGAATTTTGAGATTAATGTTGCTTTTAAAAAAATCTCATGCGACTCATTAAAATAGGTTACAATTTGACCAGAAAATCAAAAACTTACATCAAAACTGTCTTTGAACACTGGGAGAATTCTGAGCCCACAATTAGACCATTATTTTTATGATTTTTGGAGCTATAAGAATCAAAATGGGTTACAATTTCATCAGAAAATCAAAAATTAGTTTAAAAATTTGTACTTTAGCCATTTTGAATTTTGAAAATCGTGGTCCCGTCGCTGATTTTTTTTGGATCGCGAAAATTCCAACCAAATTTGATTTCTTGAACACTTTTTACCAGCCTTACAAACTGAAGAAAAATACTACCCCTGGCATCATCAAAAATTGAGTTTTGAAAGCACGAAAATCATATGCCAATGAGAATAGAATTATTCGAGACTTCGAAATGGTCGTGTTCGTGGCCGTTCTTTCTCCATATTATTGTACACGGTACATGCAACGCAACAGATCAACATTATCTAATATTTACTCGCAGATCGGAAGTTCTGATTAAATTACGTAGGTATTTTAATTGAGATATTCTTCAGCTTGGGAAGCACTACAGATGTGTAAGATAGTAAAATTTCATATCATCTGAAGTGTATAAAGCGTACCTCTACCTACCTAACTGCAGAAGTAAAAACCCCTCCTCCCTTCCGATAGAATCACGGAAATAACGTGATTACTTCGAGTGCTCTGTAATGTAAATAGAAAAGCATATCGTGTCGTACGAAGGGGCTCTTAAAAAGACCATTTTATATTCGAATCGTGATGTTGTTCGACTGTGAAAAAGTATAATTTATGTAGGTATATTTTCATGTTATCAACACACTCACCTCGTATACAAGAAGAACTGTATCCTCGGATGCGGACACCTAAAAGGAGGATCAACGCAAGACGAATTATTATTAACTAGATCCTGTACGGATTGGATCTGAGGACGTACTGCAACCACTGGCTGAGGTGCCTGAGTAGTCTGCTGTGTTTGCTGTTGCAATGGTATCTGCTGTCTGCTGCCACCTTGCTGTTGTTTTTTCTCTTGGAACTGTTGTTGAATCGTTTCAGTAGTGGTTTTTCTGGGTAACTGTTGTTCAGCTAAGGCCTGCTGTCTGAGCAGTTGTCGTTGCTGCTGTAATTGATACTGTTGGAATTGCAGCTGAAGAGATTCCGGTGATTGGCGAAACTGGCCCATAGCCATTCCTAAATAAAAATACATTAGAGATTAGTGAGAATCAAAATATTAATTTACATAGTAAATTTTTGAAAAAATACCAAGGATTCCAGTAAAATAGTTGGATTTATAGACGTGATTTAGATTAGGTATTTAATTCCCTTTTACAGTATGTACTAAATCTAACGTAAGAAGGTATGATCGAAGGTCTACGTAAGTATCTATAATCTATGCAATCATCAATCAGTTAACGAGTAGGAATATTACATACACGAAGGATACCAATTACATATAGAAAGGTCGACACGCTTCTTTTAAAAATTTAACTCATCGCGAGATATTTAGTTGATTTTGCATCACGAATTATCATGATTTATGAGCTAAAATTTAAGAAGCCAATTTGTCTTATTTACAAGGGAACGTTCGCAAACGTCAATCTCAACTGAGCAGAAATTTGGCTTACTGAAAGAGCATACCATCCAGAATTCAGAACCAAATTTTACGTTGACAAAGTCGATTTTTTGATTTTTGGCGAATAAAAATCTGAAAATTGGTTTATTCATTAAAATCGATTCATGCCAACATGGAACCTCCAGTACAACATGTTTAACAAATGGGACAACTATGTTGAAGCAGGACAAACGATTTCAATTTGAGACAGAAGAGGGTTCAAATTTATTCAAATCAGAATATTTTGAGTTCAAAATGTCTCCATTTTTCAAAAAGAATTTCAAAAAGTAAAAAAAAAATGAAAATTTTGAAAGAAGAGGATAAAATGGAAAATTACAAAGCTAGATTGAAGAAATAAAAAACAGCAGAATTCTGGCAAAAAACGAGACATTGCAATTTTGTGAAAAATAGAGATTTTTACACAGCTAACGAAAAATCAACACCTCTTGAATTTTTCAAAAAAGAAGTAGAAATTCTTTAGCATATTTTGGCAAAAATTAATTTTGTCGAAAATGGGTTTTTATGACATTGTTGGCAACAAAAAAAAACAGGACTTTCGAGGTAATTTTGGCAAAAAAACAGGATTTTTTGACAACTTAAAAAAAAAACAGAACTTTTTAAAACAACTAGGCACAAACGTGGCCTTTTATCTTTGGCAATTTTGAAAAGAAAAAATTCTTTGAAATTCTAGTGAAAAAAAAAAACGTTTTACAATAATTATGTCAAAAACAGCATTTTTTGATAATTTTGCCAAAAATGTGACATTTTGACAATAATTAGCTAAAATTGGAATTTTTGAAAACTTTCCAGGAATTTTGACCAAAAAAAAACATCCTTTTTGACGATTTTGACTAGAAACAGGGCTACTTTTTCAAAAAAAGTTTCATCAGTTTTGGAAAGAAATCAGACTTTGTGACAATCTTGAGAAAACAGGGCTTTTTTATGACGATTTTAGCATAAAAGGCACCTTTTTTTTTTAATAGAAATTTATGGGAAAAAGTAACACTTTTTATGCAGCCGAGGCAAAGTTTGATACTTTTTGGATGTTTTGGCAAAAAAAGAAGACTTTTTTTTTAGAAATTTTTACTAAAATGTAGCTTTTTGAAAATTTTGATACAAAATGAGACTTTTTGACAATTTTTGCCAAAATTAGACTTTTTTTTGGGAATTTTGACAAACAAAAATAATTTGAGACAGTTCGTCGAGAAATAGGGATATTTCTGGCCAATTTCGTCAAAAATTAGAAGTTTTATCAATTTTGGCAAAAAATGAGACTCTGACAATTTTGATAAAAAACAGAGCTTTTTAACAACTTTGGTATAAAGAAAATTTTACTCAGAAATTTTTGCGGAAATGTGACTTTTCGACAATTTTGGCATAATGTATAATACGACCTTTTGACTACTTTGGTAAAAATGACGTTTTGTCAATTTTGCCGGAAATAGGACTTTTTATCAATTTTATAAAAATTGGACTTTCTGGAAATTCTATCAAAAAAAAAAACAAAAAAAACCAAATAACTTGTTCTACAATTTTGGCAGATAGGACACTTTTTTTTCACAATTATTTAAGCAAAAGGCATTTTTTCAAAATAAAAAGATCTTTTGACAATTTTAATGAAAAACTGTATTTGTTTATTTGGAAATTTTAAAAATGCTTAGAAACTGTTTTTTCCCTAGAAAATTGAAACAAAAATCAGCTCCATTAGAGTGTTTTGTCAAAAGTCAACCTACTGAACCGATTACCTACCACAATTTTTGAGCCGATCTGGACTCCCCAGAAGAAGTTTACTCTTCGCCAGTAATTCAAAATAACTGCAGAAGGCGTTGTAATCGACTTGTACAGCTGGAAATTCAACCCTGACATACAAGTAATCAACGGAAGTACAAATACAAGAAGTTATTGAGTGATTTTGTTGAAAAAATTGACGACTTTTAAATTCTACAAAAATTTTAGATCTGAACTTTATAGGTACATAAAAAAATATTGATATTAATTCATGACAGGATTAAATTCTCAGCTACCCAAATTGATTGTAATCACCTACTGGAACGATTTCAATAGAACTGGCTGGAGAAAGGTAAACTCTTCATTAGCTCAAAATTTGGCTCTTAAGTCTGGCTAACATACTCTTTCAGTCAGCCAAATTTCAACCCAATCGGAGTCCACCAGACCAGCTGTAAAGGATCCTTTGTTAGGTAATCTATGTACACTTTGTACCTACTACATATTATTGTAATGGGTATACTTGATACGTATCATGAGATGGCGCTAGCGTTACGTGGTGTTTCATAAGTCGATGACTTTTTACTTGGAAACGCCACACATAAAATATACCAACAATAAAATTCATCGTGTTGAATAACTTTCACCAACTGCACCAACTAAGAGACCAGGCAGGTATTATATTCTAGTTAACCTTGCAGTTTAATAATTTTTTGCCAATTAGAACGGGAAATTGTAATATAAAATCGACAGAAGTGAAACTTTGAACAATAGGTGCAGTTTTCAAATAGCCTTTATTTGATTTTTGATAAATTTTTACTCACTCAGTGACAGAGTTTGATAAAATTGTATCAAATGCAGTTGATAATGAAATTTACGACTTGTATGTAAATGCAAACGAAAGTACTCACAAGGTAATCAGAAAAAAATCGTATCGTACATAGTACGTGGTTTTGGTAGGTAGGTATAGGTAAATGGATTGGAACTTTCTGTCGAAATTAAAATGCCGGAATCTCACCTCAAAGCTATTCTTTAGGTCACTAGTGAGAGATATATATGGTACCTAACCAGCACACATGCCACCATACTTTCATGAAATTGATAAATGCATGTTCGAAAGATCGAAACACGCCCTTGTTTCTACTAAAATCACACCATACTTTGATTTTACCGCATTACGTAATTTTTGCACTACTTTACTTATGACAACTAACACATATGTCAAAAGAATTTAAAACCAAAGAACAACAACAACAACAACAACAAAAAAACATTAATAACTTCTTTTCGAATTTAATGAGTAGGTAACACAAAAAAGGTGACGAAGAATTGAAGAAAACATTATTCCGGTGAGACGGTCAAGCAGATGTGGTGATTTCTTTTCACCTTGACCTCTTTTGTAAAATTAAAATTTGTGACTGTTTATTTTCTTAGTAGGTATGTACATATGTAAGTATACATGTAGTCGTAATGGGTACCTATGTACATTTTTAAATACATGTTTTACGTCCGCGAAAAATCTCATCTATACAGGTAGCGTACTCGTAAAAAGATGAACATGTTGTCTAGAAAAATTAATCCAATTAGAAACCGAAGCACGGTTATTAACCTTCAACGACGGTCTAACTAGTTTGTTGCGATGAATAGGCAGGTATTTGGATCTTACGTAATCTGGACCATTTGAACTTGTCAAACAGTTGGAAGTATTGTTCAATCAGGGCCGTAGCGCGATGATTGAATGAAATTCTAGCCAGGGTATGGAAATATAATTTGGCTGATGTATTGAGGAAGTGAAGAGGCATAATTTGAGCCTTTGAATGACTAAAATGACCAACTTACCATAGGTAGATGAAGCACAAATCCTACATTTTTATAAACACTAGCGAGGAAGTTTGTTTTGAGTAGGTAGGAGTTAATCCAGAAAAATTTTAAGCTCAAAATAGAGTCCTTTTTGACAATGTCTGACGCAGGCTTAAGTTTTCAAAAATCGTTTTCAGTGATTCAAACTAAACGTTCATTTTCAGAAATATAAAATCAAAATTCCCCTGGGTGCTCCAAGACAACCCATACCACCACGAATTAAATCACACGGTTAAAAAATACAGTGTAAGCAAAATTTCAGCGTTTTACCTCAATTCCATAAACAGGCAAAAATTGTGCTTTTAAAAAAAATTATAAATGAAATTCTACCTCTGAAGTTTAACCTAGAAAACTGTTTTCTGAATGCATTTCAGATTCTACAACCTAAGGTAGTGGCATAACCACACCTTCGCCAGCACGTTTGGTGCAGTCTTTTAAACAGCCATATTTGACCAGATGATCACTTTCAAAAATATTAAAAATCTCAAACTCAATAAATTAGAACAATTATTTTGATTCAAATCATAGTTTAATCTTCTTTAAACACACATCAAAAATAACATCATACTACAAAAATAGGAAATACTCGTACTTATATTATGGCACAAAACATACAGGTCGGTATACTACAACAGAATGCATTTTAATTGTTTTCTCTGTAGCTGCCATTTTGCCGACTTGACCTTTTTTCAAGTCATAAAATCAAATACTTTATTGACTGTGCTGAATCTGAGCAAACTAAACAAGGGTTGCCTATACTATCAAAATGCATTCATCACACTCACCCTTTATTAATTCACTTGCCAGATATCCATCTACATCCAGTATTAGCCAACCCTATGAAAGATGGGGAATTAAACTTGATAAAGATCTCCACTGGTTAGCATTTTTAAAACTATGTACCTATGTGGCTAGCTTTGTAAGGCTTGTGTGAGTTTAGTGGTAGCATATAGGAAAAGGTATCATCGCGCAACACAGGTCAAACATTGAAGTACACAGGTAATTTTAAATATAATCTTTTAACTAGGTTTGCATTAGTTATATTCACATCTAATCTGCACTTATTATAGATAAGATTGGTAAAATGATGAGATATGCAAAAAAATTGGGAACCGTTTGTTTCGCCGCGGACGATTCGCCGCGGACGATTCGCCGCAGATCGTTTCGCCGCCGCCAAAAAAACAGGAAAAAGGTCATTTTTAAAAAAGCGTTCGTTTCGCCGCCACGGTGAAATATATTACGTAATGATGAAAAATGAAATTATGTTTGATAAAATTAGAAGTACGTAGGAGGAGCATTCAAAAACAACTGAGACCAAAGCCATAAAACATTCTAAAAAATGCATAGGTATATTTCAAAAAAATTTTAATAACTTGAATAGCACTTCCCCCTGACTCTGTGCCCAAATTTTGGTGAGTCTACAACTTTGCGAACGTGTTTGAGGAGCTTTTAAAGTTGACCAGTATGAAAATCGCGTATCACATTTTTGCAGCGGAACTCAGAATCATTACGGTATTAGGATCCAAGACCATTATTTGAGACATGTTTTTGAATATTTTGGGTCAGAGTCAGATGAAATAAGCAGCCATTACAGAACATCTCTCATTCACCATGTACTTATCTACTTCTCATTCAGTTCATTTCATGTACGTACATATGAACATTAGGTATCTACTTCCCATTCACTTGCATTTTATGTATGAACAGATGTGTATTACGTAATATATCACTGTGGCGGCGAAATGAACGCATTTTCAAAAATTACCTTTTTTCAGCGGCGGCGAAACGATCTGCGGTGAAACGTCCGCGGCGAATCGTCCGCGGCGAAACAATAGGTACCCAAAAAAATTGAGTGAGTGAACAATATTCACTAGTAACAGTCAAGTGTGGGATCTTGAAAACTTTCCAAAACACCATACTAAGGCAACAGAATGGTACAACTACAAAATGTACAAACTAAGAAAAGATTGTCAAAATCTATTTTACAAAAATCACACTCAATATTATCAGGAATAAAAAATTCCAATTCCTTGTAAAAATCTTTGCTTGGTATTTCATTAGGCTGACACCCACCGTCACATAGGTATTTCTAAGATTCCTATAATATATACCTAATTGAGTGTCCTCATATAAATGAATAAAATAATATTCTTCAGAATTAATATGAGGTGCTAACTGATATTTTTGATACTTTTAGAACATTTATCTGTCAACACATTGAAGTACTTGTGAGTCAGCATATTTTTAGCTATTACATTTACATCCCGCTCAAGTTGAGCTTGTAATAACATCCATGCTTCCATAGATAACGAGGAGTCGAATATTCACATATTTCAATCAATAGTTCTGTTTGTAAAAACAGTTGAATGAATTCATTTGACTGGAATCCATTTTCAAAAAGTGCAGGTAAAAAAAAATTGCAAGCAAACTATTGCATGGCATTGATATAAACTTTTTCCCTGTGTTCATGTTCATTGCTTAGTAGGTATGGGGTTTAAAATTGGTTGAATTTTTTTAAATAATCGCTTGAAATGTACTTTGACATGCAAATATTGTTTCCACAGCCCCTTACGCGCATCTCAATAATCTTGCACAAATTCATCTTCCTCAAAATTGAAAACAGTAATCTCTGGATTAAAAATTTGAAAATGAACACGTTTTTTGAAAAACATCATCACTATACTACTCAGTAAGAGCACAAAATGTGAAAAAATGAAAATTGATCATTATATTCTCCTTTTATACGTACAAACCCCAGAAGGGTGTTGTGTTGATAATTTAGAAGGGACAGGTAGGGGGTGTTAGGGGTCCAACATTTGCTCCTGTAGGGGAGGGGGTGGCTTAGAACCTGTACTAATCCCTTACTACCCCTGGCAGGAGCAAAAGGAGGAGTTCCTCATGTGCTCGGGGGGGGGGGGGGCAGGTTGGCTTGGAACCCGTGAAAATACCTACCCTACTAACGGTCCTCTTATGTTTTTTTTTCAAATTATTATTGAAGTTTTTAAAGTGGACAATTGAAAAAAATATATAAAGAAAGCTCTAGAATATTGACTAAAATATAATTTAAAATTCTTTTTTATATTTTTTTCAATTTTTTCAAAAGGGGAGGGGGTGGGGGAGTCATAAGGCAGGGTCCTGATTTCCTTGGCAGACCACGAAAATAATAAACGTGAGGAGATAATGAAATGTCAATTGTATAGATGTCTGATCTTCAAAATTCATTGAAAAACTTCATAATAATTATTTTAAAAAATCTGTCAAATTTATATGTACTTAAGATATACCTAGGTATGTATAATAATTTCTCCATGATTGTATTTTTCATTTCTGGGAGGAAGGAGACAAATGATGATTGCTGAGGACCTCTTTTTATACTCAAAAGATTTTGGATCTGATTTAAAGTTACGTGCAAATCAATTCAATCAGATTGTGATTCAAAACATTCTGGAATTCACCTAGCTTTACTAATTTCAATGCTTGATATATTTTTTTAGATTTGTATTTTTCATCAAAGAATTTTGAAATTTTTTTTCTGATACTTACATTTTTTAATTCACTTACATAATCATAATTTACTTATCTTTGCCAATATTTTTTGCGGGGGAAGGAGAATAACATTTACTTTTCTAGTCATAGTGCTATCCTGGCTGCCCTGCTACAGACTTCCACCCTGCTGGACCATTTAACCTTATCAAAAAGATTCAAGTTTTGTTCAATTTATCTATATTTATTCGTTCAACCAGCGATGGTAAAATACATACAATATGCACAAGAGATAATAGATATTTCCCTTTATCAGGTAGATATATGGTTACTGATGCTTTAACAGGTTTCCGTACAATGTTACGGAAATTCGTACGTCTGTATAGAGAAAGTACTTATAACTAACGCATTATAATTATTAGAAAAAAAAAATTGAAAGATGTTTCCTCTTAGCTTTCCTCTTCAGTTTATCGATAATAGGTACTTTAATTTATTATTCGATACCGAGTTTTCTTCAAAGTAGGTTAATTATACGAGCTGGATTAAACATTGTCGAAGAGAGGCCGGAACAATTTTACTCTATACGTCCTTCAGGAAAAGGATATAAAAAAATGTGTGTTACTCGTAATTTCATAGGGGAAATTAGTCTCCCGAATCGAGTTTCTGGTTTTCGCGTTTCAAAGACTAACACACCTTTGAGTCTGATTGAAGGATTCTTTTAAGTGTTGCCGGCGCCGAGAAAAAAACCGCCGCCGTAAAGGTCGACTTGTCAGGATAATTCTAAATAGGTATTTTAATGATGTTTACAAAAATATATATAATTAGATTTTAATATACCTAACGTGACGTAATGGAACGTAAAACATCGCCGGTATAAAACCTCAAAACTCGCACATTATTACCATATACCTACTCATATGTAACACTAAACCACTCACTAGAATTCACCTACATTATGTTATTCATATGGCCTATTTACATACTTTCTTTCCAATAAATTCAATTCTACGTTAAAAACTTTGATACCAAAGAAAAAAAATGATAATTTTAAGATCTTATAGTTGGCAACACTTGGTCAATTTATGATTAAAAATATTGGGGGTGTTTTTAGCAGAACGTGAAAGTGCCCTCGGCCCTGCAGAAATACCATGAACAGTGCAAGTCGTGGTCATATAGCTGCCATGATGGCGTAGGCGGTGTATTGTATCGATTATCTACAAGAAGAAAAAGCACCTACCTACGTGATCTACTCGGTATGAATATTTTATTATTCATTTTTGCAGGCAAAACTACAATAAATAAAGATCGTAGAAATTACGAATTTTATCAAATTATATAATACCTTTCAACCTCGTATTTTACCTATTTGAATCATCTTTGTAAAAGTTAGATAGGAAGGTAATACGTATTATTATTTTTTCCACAAAGATTAAAGCTTTTAAGCTCGGAGAATGTCGAGAAAATCACGATAGGAGCACACGATTTTTTATTTTTACTCATCTATAAGAGTGAGTATAAGCCCTATTAAATGTGTAATTTCAGGTAAGTTTGATGATTACACATGTACAAGTACATTGATATCTAAGTATACATTTTAAAGGATTTTTGATGTTTTAGAACATGATTTGTATTGAGTTCAAGGTCTCATATGCAGTTAGATAGGTACTTTTGATTTACCTACATTGTTTAAATGTTTTAGTCAAGTTGTAATACATAAGTTACTTGTGAGGTACCTACTGAAGATTTGGAAAATAACACATTTATATTCTACGTACGATTTCAATAAAGCAATTAAAAGAGTTTAAGATCAGGTGTAATATTTTGAAACTGTCGAATTGAAAATCTTTTTAAATTACCTGCTAAAGAATTTTTTTTTCATATTAAGTGTAATCTATGTCACGAAAGTGAATTTAGCGTTAAATCTGGTAGCAATGGGAGGGGGGGGGTTGCGGCTCAGAATATAATACTAATTTAATTACTTATGAGGCATTGGGCTATTATATCCAAATTTTAGCAAAATCAACGCATAGAGACATGTTGAAATATAAATTGCCTATAGGTTACTGGTTTTCTCAAGAGCAAACCTTTCAAGGAAATTCACATTTTTTTATTAAAAAATTTAAATAACTCGATGACCCAATGAGTAGGACTTTTTTTTGGTAAGAACACTGAGATCCTGCACTGTTTCATGTCGAAAAAACAAGGTGTCCATCAAACAGGACAACATGCTAGAGCAGAGCAAAGCAGGACTTTTGGCAGCTATTATAATTTTTCAAATGCTCCAATTTGGAGGAGAGAAAAGCTCAAATTTATTAAAGTCAGCATTTTTTTTGGGGTCAAAATACACTTAATGAATATTTTTAAAGAGAACCAGGAGGATGGGGGAATGCAAAATTCTGAAAAAAGAAAATAAATAGAAAATTAAAATGCTTGATTGGAGAATTGAAAAAAAAATTGGAACTTTATCAGCAATTTTGGAAAAAACATGATTTTTTGACATCGATGGAGACAGGGCTTTTTGTGGCAGTGAAGGCAGAAACAGGGCTTTTGAAATACATACGCGAGTAAATTTGGCCAAAAAACAGGGCTGTTTAGGCAATTTTGAAAAATATGAGACTAATTAAGAGTTTTTCACAAAATTTGGTTCAAAATTAGACGTTTTGTCAATTTACAAAAAATTGAAAAAAATAAAATTTTGCACAATTTTGACAAAAATTAAAATTTTTTGACATTTTGATAATGTTTGTAAAAAAATGGTATTTTTTTTACCAATTTTGGTAAATTAAGTCGGATTTTCTGACGAATTTCACAAAAATAAAAATTTTTAAACAAAAAGAAAAATTGATGTTTTTGAAAATTTTTGAAAAAAATTATAGATACCCTACCTTATGGACTTAATTTTGACAAAAGTTGAAATGTTTTGGCAAAACAAAAAATTGGAACCCTTTGACAACATTGACAAAAAATAATGAGTATTTTTGGACAATCAAGTATAGGTACATATTTTCATAAAAGTAGAACTCTCTTTTTTTTTTGCAAAAGTTGGATTTTTTGACAATTTTGACAAAAACACAGAACTTTTTGAGAGAATTGTGACAAAAAATAGGACTTTTATTTTCAACTTTGAGAAGAATTAAAACTTTTTGACAATTTTGGAAAACGTGATTATGACTTCAACACAACATTGGGAAAAAATTAAGATTTTATTTCAACAGTTTTTGCAAAAGTGGAGTTGACAATTGTGCCAAAAATTAGAACTTTTTCACAAATTTGGATAAAATTAAGACTTTTTGACAATCTTGGCAAAAAATTATGACTTTTTGCCAATTTTGACAAAAATGAAGACTTTTTGACAATTTTGACAAAAATGAACACTTTTTGACGATTTTTGCGAGAATCAAGACTTTTTGACAATTTTGGCAAACATTAAGACTTTTTGACAATTTTGGCAAGAATGAAAACTTTTTGACATTTGTTGCAAAAATTGACACTTTTTGAAAATTTTGAGAGAAATTAAGGCATTTTGTCAATTTTTACAAAAATCAATTCTTTTTGACAATCTTGGCAAAAAATTATGACTTTTTGACAATTTTGACAAAAATTAAAACTTTTTGACAATTTTGACGGAAATTAAGACATTTTGTCAATTTTTACAAAAATCAGTTCTTTTTGACAATTTTGAAAAAATTGAAGATTTTTCGATGATTTTTGCAAGAATTAAGACTTTTTGACAATTTTGTCAAAAATGAAGACTTTTTGACAATTTTGGCAAAAAATGAAGACTTTTTGACAATTTTTGCAAAAATTAAAACTTTTTGACAATTTTGGGGCAAACATTAAGACTTTTTGACAATGTTGGCAAAAATCAAGACCTTTTGACAATTTTGGCAAACATTGAAACTGTTTGACAATTTTGCATAAAAATAAACTGTTTGACAATTTTGACAAAAAACAATACATTTTCTGACAATTTTTGCAAAAAGTTGAACTTTTGACGGCTTTAGCCAATATTAAACTTTTTGACAATTTTAACCAAAAAACAAAATCTTTTTGAAAATTTTGACAAAAACCAGTACTGCCATTGACGTTGTAATCTATGCGCAATTGTGTAAAAAACAGCAAACGTCAAATGCCTAAGCTGCTGGGCATTCTTTAAATAAAATTTTTTCAATCAAATCATTTGGGAAGAATATAAATTTTTCAACAATTTAAAAAAAAAATGGTGACTCTGAAACATTTGGAAAAGTAGACACTTTCTGAAAACTTTGTGGTCTTTTTTTGACATTTTGGTAAAAAAGCACGACGTGTTTTGGCAATTCAAGCAAAAAATTGAACTTTTTTTTGAAGTTCATGCAAGAAACTTGATTCTTCAAGATTTTTGTTTTAAAAAATTGGACTTGAAATTATCAATTTTGGGGCAAACAATCAATGCTTTTTGGACGTTTTGGCAAAAATTATGACTCTTTGACAATTTTGGTAAGAAACGAGGCTTCTTGCCAATATCAATAAAAAGAGGGATTTTTGACACTTTTTGAAAAAAAAACGTGGCTTGAGTAAAAAAGTTTCAATTCTGTCAAAATTATCAAAAAGCGTCATTGTTTGACCAAAAAGTCAAAACGCACAAATTCTTGACAAAATTGTCAAAAAATTCAAATTTTTTCAAAATTATCAAAAAGGCTCATTTTTTTTACAAAATTGTTAAAGTACACCATCTCTGACCACAATTGTCAAAAAGCATCAAGTTTTTCTAAAATTGTGTAATTTCTCAAAAAATTGACAAATTTTCTGAAAATTTGAACTTTTTGGCAATTTTGACTAAAAATGAGCTCTCTGACAATTTTGAAAAAATGACATCTTTTTGGCTATTCTGGTAAAAAAACACGAATTTTTGAAAATTTTGCCTCAACAATGCTTCTTTTGTTGGAGATTTAGGCCAAAAAAAGGATGTTTTAGCATTTTTACAAGAAAGCAAGTTTTTTTGATAATTATGAAAAAAAATGAATTTGAGAATTGAAAAAAAAAAAATTGCCCCAATCAAACAAAAATTAATGCGACTTTCTGAGAATTTTGACAAAAAATAGCACTTTTTTGAGTTATTTTAGTTTCAAAAAATGAACTGTTTGATAACGAAAAATTATTGGACTTTTTATAATAATTTAGTCAAAAAACAGCATTTTTTTGACCATTTTTATCAAAAAACAAGTCTTTTTTCTTGTCAATTTTGACAACATACAAAGAGGTTAGAGGACCTTTTCAGGAAATGCAAAATCAGAAAAAAAAAGTTTTGCTACATAGATCTGCAGATCACCATTTCTCAGATCACAAACATGTAGATGAAGATGATTTTTCATTACAAATCGCAGTAGGTACCTACATTCTTGTAGATTTATATCTTCAAACCATCAATAATTATTGCTTCTGTTCTCAGTCGGCCAAAAAATGAAGACTAATGAAGACATACGTGACGATATAATCGCTCTTATCACTTCATCTTTGATTATTTGAATCACTACAGCCACAGGTAAAATAAAAAGCAGGCATCTCAGATTCAAGACGTACGACTTCGACTTAATCAAATTCTTTGAAATAGGAAATTAAAAATCAACACGTAGTCGGTTATAATGAGTTGAAATCTCCTTAGAAAATACTCTTTGACATTATTTTTTCACAATACGTAGGTCTAGGAAGACATATACGAGTAGGTACTAACTGCTGTTAAAAAGCAATTACCAAGTAACCTCACGAATGATTACTTCAAAACAGACGATATACCTAAGGAGAATAAAAGAAGTAGAATTTAATTTGTTCATGGTAAATTTCCATAAACATCACGGCTATTCTTTTATTACACATTAGGTACTTATTGCCGAAAAATCTGGCGACTGTCTTCATCGTTGATCTGGTGAGAAGATGGTTTATTTGAAAAAAAATTATATAAGGTTTTGTTATAATTCGCCAAACAACCTAATTACGACCGATGGCACGCATTTCCTCGCGAGCGCTGACCGACCGAATGAATGAACGCTTATGTAATCAATCTACAAATGAATAAACTGGTTTTCGTCGTTGTCGTGTCGTGCGGTGTGCGCTTCCTCAGACCAGAGCTTATGAGCTGGGTGCTCGAATATGAATACCGAATAGGCTACATTGACCGGAAAGTTACTCGTTTCCATAAATTTATACAACGCTTAATTTAAAAATCATTGTTATAAATGCGAAATACAAATACATAATTAATAGTTTAATCATCGTGATTCGCTATCAGTTAATAGCTCATGGTCTCTCTATGTACTACGAGTACCTATTTTTTCCTTACAGCTCTTCCAAGTTATTCCAGGCCGGCTGCAAACAACTTAACAACTTGTTTTACTTGCGAAATTCTTATTTAAGTGGAACATAGGTAGGTATATATTTATATTCATTGAAGTACATACTACAAGATAAGTACGAGTATCAAAACCCTGTCCTCAAATACCATGTAATTCCAGAAGTTCCGTTCGGATTTTTCAAGCACCTTGACTCCCATTTGGTCAACGAGATGGACCAGTCAAGGTTATCCAGCGATGTTTGTTTTCGTAGTTTTTATTGTTTATATAGTTTCGTTTTATCGATTAGGTATCTTTTTTTTTGCCAGAGTTTCGCTAAAAATATCGTTAAATACTTGCGGCTTGGTTATTGCATCGCGTTTGATCTAGTTTCATTTTTTATAATCTAGATATTTTTTCACCTCAAGCTATCAAGTTATAGTACTCGTATTACCTATTTGTCGCATTCGGGCAATTTTTTTTTTTACATGCTTCGGTGTGGTTTTGAAATAGGTACGATATGCCACCACCCGCATACAAATCTGAAATCTTGCAAAGAATGCAGTGTTGCCAAATGCATATTTGTCGCAAAATCGAACCTTGCGGAATTTTCGAGTTATTTTTATGGCTTCGTTGAATAATTTATCAATTTGCAAACACTCCGGCGAATATTTTTATCAATTGGAATGAATGTGTGATCGTTTGATATCGAAAATAACTCTTTTTCAAGTTCTTTCATCATGAAGGTAAATAAATCAAATAAATCACATTCACATTCGAATCAGCTGCTGTGAGTATTACGAAGTACATACACTATTCGCTGTTTGAGATGAATTTAATCGTAATGATCATTGTTCCTGATTACAGATGTAGAATCACAAAACCTGGCGCCGAAATTGTTTCTTAATCCAATATGTTCATGGGGGGGGGGGTCGAGAGCTTTAGATGTTGATCAACTGCAAATTCAAAAGCCCAACAAGAGAATCTCTTCAAGTTTCCTTCTATCTGTTCTATGATCTTTGGAAAAAACATGATCTGAAACCACTACAATCAAAATTTCAGCAACCCAGATTGATTTTTCGATTTTTGACAAATTTTTGAAAATTCACAATTGAACTTTATTTTTATTTTTCCGTAAAAAATGATGACCTGCAGTTTTGAAACTGATATCGATCCCCCCAAAACAAATTTCACCATTTTGAGCAATTCTGGAACCTCCAGGTCGATTTTCAATTCCTTCAAATTTTTCCAGAAGATACGAAAATCTATTTGGGCAGCTAATCATCATATTGTGGGTTATTCTCGGCCTTCTAAAGGATTTAAGTATGCATATATTTCAGCCAATTTCCAGGAAGACGCCTCAAGTGCGTTTTTTGACCTCTCTCTTAAAAAATGATTTTTTGAGCTACCACTCTCCGATTTGAACGAGACTCAACTAAATCAAAAGAGCATATCTTAAAACTTCCGTAACCAAAATTTCATATGCAAAAGTTATTTTTTGGATTTTTGACGAATTTTTGAAAATTAGAAAAATTTTAAAATGCTGCTTCAACGGCGAATTTTTAATCTTTTTCATGAAATCAAATTTTTCTGAGCAAAGTGAACCAGTGTCAAATACCTATTTCTTCAATTCAACTCCCATACTCCACATTTAAAACATTTTGGAGCCTTTGACGATTTTCGAATTTTCCACTGAAATTTCAAATCACTCTGGAAAGGCCAAAAAATGGTCCCTTAACCGTTTTAAGTGGTTACTGCAATATAAGTAAACTTCTGACCAACTTGCAAATTAAGAGGGTGGTCGTTCATTTTCAGCCCCTCTAGAGCGATTTGAAATTTCTGAGGAAATTTGAAAACTCGCTGGAGGCTCCAAAAAGGTTGCATTTAGATTGTTTTAGAGTCCAGTGATCCTGTGGATAGATAGGTACATTGGACGATATCTTTTCTCCAAGAAAACAATCAATACATATGTATTTTCATTTGAAAATTTGATTTTTTTCACATTTTTTGGAATTTACAAATTGATTAAAAATTTATTTGTAAAATGGCGCCCCTGGAATTTCGCGATAATTAAGTAAATATCTACGAACTTGATTTTTGGCTTTTTTAGAGCGGCTTGAAGTACGATTTGGAGAAAATTGAAAAATCTGTGGTGACTACAGGATGGTCCAAAACTATAGTCACATTGCTCAAAAAATTTCTCCCTCATGAAAAAGTTTTAAAAATTGCAACTTGAGCATTTATTAAGTTTTTAAAATTTTCAAAAATTTTCAAAAATTCCAAAATGAACTTCAGCACATGAAATTTTGATTGTTGGGGGGGGGGGTTCCAAGACATGCTCGTTTGGATATAGTTTTGGTTTCATTCAATTTAAAGGATGCCAGCTCAAAAGTCCCCTTGTTGAAACCAACTCATTGAATCCGCATTTCACCCTTCCAAGCTATCCTAAAGCCTATCCAGCACAGTTTTCGATTTTTCCAGAATTTTAAATCTTCTCCAGAAATTGTGGAAATTAATTTTAGTAGCTAAAAATCGATTGTGACTTATTATCCACATTTGATTCGATTTCCAGGTGGTCACCTCCAGAACGTTTTTAGACCCATAGATTCATTAAGAAAAAATCAAAAATTATTCGTTCGAAGAAAAATTCTGATATTATTTATACGAATAGTTGTAACTACCTAAATTCAACCCCCTAAAACCGAATTTCAACTGGGTATTTTGAGCCATTCTGGAGCCTCCAGTACGATTTTTAACTACTCCAGAATCTTAAAATTTTCTCAGAAAGCGTGAAAATTAAATTTTGGCAGCTAAGAATCGAGCTGTGACTTATTCCGGACTTGTTTATAGGATTTACTTACATTTTGGAGTCAAGTTTTTTGATTGCCATATGTTTTAAGAAAAAAAAAATTCGAAAATTTGTTAATCTGTGAAATTAGCTCGAATGATTGCACCTAACCTAAAAATATCCCCCCCCCATCACTTGAATTTAACCATTTCGAGCTGATTTGGAGCTTCTAGCAGGTACCATAATATGGTTTTCGACTTCATCTCCAGAAGACGTGGAAATAAATTTGAGCAGCTAAAAATAGAGTTATGACTTTATTTTTGATCTGTCTAAAAGGCTTATCTACATTAAAGCTGACTTCATTCATCAGCAAATTTTTAAGAAAAAAATTCAAAATTTTCTGTTCATAGAGAAATTTTCTTAATTCTGAAATCAGCCCCTCGAATGTGAATTTCACCATTTCGAGCTATTCTGAAGCATCTAATGCAACTTTCGTTTTTTCTAGAATTTTTCAGCTTCTTTAGGAAACGTAAAAATTAGGTAATTAACGCAGTTAAAAATCGAGTTGTGGCTCATCTTCGACCTGTTTAAAGAGTTCATCAACATTTAAGCCAATTTTTCTTCAAGTTTTCAATTTTAAAATCGCTGGAGATGGAGAAAAATTCATCGTTCTAAGCTGGAACTGGACAGACGCCAATTTTTAAAAATTTCGAAAAAATATACGTGCTAAAGTTGATTTGGACACATTTCAAGATTTTTTTTTTTGCAAAACTAGAATTTTCAATTTTTTTAGAGGCTCTAAAAGGGCTTGAAGTCACCTCCAGTCGACTCAGCATGTTGAAGTTGAGCTATTCGGTGAATTTTAGCTTTCCAGTTTCAGTATTTGGTAAAATGTTAAGATTTTGTGGAAATTTCAATTTTTAAAAATATGCTGGAGGCTTCCAATTGATAATCCATAGCTTGAATAAAAGGGGCTTATGTGAAAAAGTAGGGAAGTGGAGCTGCATTTTGGTATACAGGAATTTGTTGATACCCCAAAAGCGAATTTCACCACCCTTTTTGTGTAGGTACAGGTACCCCCAACACTCCAAATTTGTTTTTTATTTCTACATTTATGAATTTTCCAAACCATGAGCGATATCAAATTTCAAATTTCTTTATTGTAGCTGACAGCTTTCGCTGTATTACAATGTCAGGGCAGTACATACAAAATTTTAGGTATTAATAGATACAAATAAATAAAGTACATGCCAATTTGCAAATATGTTACAAGTTGGATTTAAATAAAAAATTAAAAAAAATAAAATAAAAAATAAAAAAGAACAACAATACAAAATAAACTTGAAGAATTGCTATCCATCTAGCTGCAGCATTTCTTCAACACTGTAGAACGCATATCTCTGTAACCAATTTTTAAGTTTATTTTTGAAAAATTTCTTTGATGGTATATTTTTTAATTCCTGTGGTATTTTATTGTAAATTTTTGAGGCCATAAAATCAACATTATTTTTCATAATTTTTGTTCTTAAATTTTCACCTATTGCCAAATAAAAAATATGTATAACAAAAAAAAATTCTACGCAAAGTTTCCTACAGAAAAGGTTCTATTTCAAATATTAAGACCTTGATATGAAAACAGCGAAATTGAGTTTTTCAAACAATCCTGTAAGCATTGTAAGTTCTAAGTTCAAATGGTATCGTTGGTCAACCCGAATCCGAATATCTGGCTGATACCTCGACATTTTGATTGAAACCCCTAAAAAATGAACTTGAAGTTTCAAAGTTGAAATTTTTCCAGCTTTCCCGCCATTTTTCCCCATGAAATGTCAATTCTCTTGAACTATGATTCAACGAGTTGAAAATAGAGTACCTGAGTACTCATGTACCAAAATTCAGATTCCTAGGTAGGTAAATTTGGTAAAATTTTGATTTTTTTTCTACATTTTTGGCCCAAATTTGATTTTTAAAAATTCACCAAAAACCAAAAAATATACTCGAGCGTTTGAAATTTACCTGGTGATGAATTTTTTACATGCTTTTTCAATCTAGTAGGTTATAGTTTCATTCAATGCCAGCTGGGAAATCTTTCTGGTAAATTGATACCCATTTTGAAAAAGTAGATATAGATATTAAATCGTCGATAGGAATCAATTCTGAATTTTCAAAAATTCGCCAAAAATTGAAAAATCAATTCAGAGCAGCTGAAATTTTGGTTCAGGAGGTTTCAGACCCTCCTCTTTCAAAAAATCGTGATTTCGTTCAAATCAGAGGCGAACACTTCGAGAGATTCCCTCTTGAATTGTCCAATACCTATAGATATCCATATCTAGGTAAGTAAGTATCTATCTACGTAATTATATTTTTACAGCATAGTTTATTTAATTAGAATACATTATTTTTAGATACGCGATGTTAATGTCAGTTCATCGTGAGTTCAAGCACAAGTAAGTATATCTACCTCTAAGTATTAATCATATTCCAAAACTCGATTACGTAATAGTTATGCATTAATCGCATTACTCCTGTTTCACGGATAAGCGTGTGTAACTTCCAGTCGATAAATTACTTTCATTTTATGGTGATAATGAAACGACTTCAAATCATTTAACGGTCTGAGGCGCCGCGCCGCACCACACTGATCGACTTGCAAAATAAATACATAAACGTCGAGGTTTTCTTATCATAATTCATATTCCTCTCATTCTTGCGATTAATCAATATTGCAGGTAGTCATATGTACTTGAATTTGAAAGTAGGTACCTAGTCATCTATCGACGCAGACACCTGATTCATCGAAATATAAAATCTCATGATCCATTTCTCATTTCATGATGTAATAATTCCAAAAAAACCTAATCTAAAACAATAAGGTTATCCCTATCCGTGTTTCAGGTAATATTATAACACATCACGAAAATTTCATACCTACATCCGAATCGAATCCTCGTCTATCTGTGCTCTATGGTGCGGTTTTTATAGCAGGCATGTAACCAAAAAAAAAAAAAATTATTCACGTCCAAAACAGTACACCAAACCGTAGGTTGGTAGGTACGTCCTAATCATATAGTTTTATTACAGAATCGCTTCGAAACGATTTAAAATTCTATTTAATCACGCAAGTGAAAGTACCTAGGTACTCTTATATTCCATCATTGAGTTTTATGAGCAGCATAATCATTCGTGGTCGCTGGCTAGACTGAAGTTCACTCATCTCGTAGGTAAATATGATCGATGTTATCATCACAAACGCCCGGACCGGACTGCTGTTTACGGAAAATACAACTCGAAATCCGTACATTGTGTAATACCCAGTAGACTAAATTAAGATAAATATTACACGCTTCATTTTCTCGTATCTCTCGTTTCGTTTTTATTTAACCACGACTAATCTTCATTTGTTTGACGTAGGTCAGGAACACCGTTACAATTTATTCGGATACGTGGCTGTAGCTCCTTCATCGTCTTTGGCTGCACATCTTCTTCTTCAGCATTCTTTTTATTAAAATGCATTGTAGGCTTTATATAAGGTCGAAGAGTTAAGAACTTTGGAGTTTGGTGTGTAATTCAGTCGTGTGTATGGATGAGAAAATCGTGCATAATTAGAAAGTATCCCCGAGGATAAGTCGTCGCCTCTAATCCACTCAAATATTAAATTTATGCTCGTGTCACCGAATGGTCATTTTTTTTCACGTGTGCGATTTCTTCGCTCATCGCCTCGGTACTTTTTGAATAGCGTGTTAATTCGTATAAACTGAGAATACTGTTCATTTATATAGGTTTACCTACGAGTGGGTATCTTTCGACCATGTTCAAGTCTTTCCGCATGAAATTAAATTATTTTAATATTTACCTACGTCAATTACGCACTTATTAGCTAGGTACTCGAGATATCATTCAGATAGGTGTATTTTTCGGTACTTAGTTCGAGCATTGGAGTAATTCAGGTGAGAAAATGCTAGTCTAATGTACTTGCTGTAGATCTATCATAAGACCAAATTAATTAATTAAAGTATCTAGCGAAGTAAATGATTTTTCGAAGTAAAAAAAAGTCGACACTCCTCTCCTTCTCATTTTATGAAAGCGTTTAAATTAGACCTGCACAAATCTAGAGATTTTCACTGGAAAAAAATTGAACTAAAAATTTGACAAAAAGTGGCGAGAAACGATCACTTGATGTGAATGGGTACATAACTGTCCCTAAAAACTGAGGGAAGTTACTTGAGAGTCTACAGATTCTGAAGTTTGCATAATTCATAGGATTCAAAAAGTGCAGGTATCTCACAAACAGGACAACTTTCTGAAATTTAGTAGAAGGATTTAAATTAATTTAAATGACAAGTTTCTCCTGATCAAAATTTTTCTATTTTCAAAGAGATCAAGAAAAAAAGAAAAAAACATGAAAGAGAATAAAATTAAAAAGTACCTACCCACAAAGATGTGATTCAAAAAATGGAAAAATGTTGGTAAAAAACAGGACTTTTTGGCAATTTTTGTAGTTGACAGGACTCTCACAGAAATTATGACAAAAATTGAGCCATTTTGACAATTTCTGCAAAAACTAAAATTCTTGACAATTTTGACAAAAAAGACATAGGTGCCTAGTTTTAAAGAATTTTGGCAGAAAAGCCAGAGGCCTTTTTTTTTGACAATTTACATGAAACCAAGGTCATTCTATGACAGTTTTTGTGAAACACTGGACTTTTTTCTTCGCAAAACCACGACCTTTTTTTTTGACAATTTTGTCAAAAAATTGAACTTAAAATTCATTTCACTTTGAAAGAGCCCTGAAAGGGTACAGGTTGTTGTTGCTAGAGGTAGTCTCTAGGTAGTAGCTCAGATCATCAAGAGGAGCCATGGTCCTGAGGACAGATGAGAGGGTGAAGACAACACCGGGGTATTCTGCGCGTCCACGTCATGCGGGGTGGTAACATGTTGCTGTTTGATGGACTTGGAATCGATAAACATGGCAAAAGCAGAATTCTCCAGGTGGTTGAACGACTGGGGGGAGGGGAGGTGGTGGCAAGCCGAAGGCCAAGCCTCTACATAAATATGGATTACAAACAAGAATGCATATTATGCATAAGAGCTGCAGAACACCAACAACTCACCCGTTCCAGTCCTAGGGAAGAGCAGGGCAGAGCTGTGGGACCGAAACAATTTTGGGATTGGATTTCGGTTTCAGGATTGAAATTTTTTCATGTTGGGATTGGATTCGTTTTGGGATTCGTTCTTCTAAATTTTCATTTCGGGTTCAGGATTCATTTTGGGATTGAAAAAATTGTCTCGGTTTCGGGTCGAATTGGTTTTGGTTTTGAGATTTCCATTTCAATCAATTTTAAGCCCAAATCGACTAATGGACCCTGCAAGGGTTTAAAAAATTGGAGGTTTTGACGTGAAAAATCCAATGGTGTAATTAGTTTAAGGGTATTCTTTACCTCTGCAAAAATGTTCGAAATATGAAGCCGCTTTGTTTGTTATCTAACGTCATCGTTTGTTCATAAGACTGCGTGTATGTGTAATCAAGTGAATGAATTTAGTTGTGCTTATGTCCCACAACCAGCTCCCATCAGAACTTTGGGCAGAGATTTCTCCATGGATAGGGATGGGAAATGCTCGCGCATGTTGTTTTGCGTGCGCGCATGCGCGCATATGCGCGCATGCGCGCACGCAAAACAACATGCGCGAGCATTTCCCATCCCTAAGCGAGAGTATGTAGCCATAGTTTCTAATTTAGCTTTTCCAACAGAGATCTGAGCATCAATAGTACCTCCATTCAATTCCCAATGACGGCCACAAAATAACATAAATCAAAACTATCTCGAGTCTTGACATACCCTTGCTTTTGAATGTTTTCTGAGTAAAATAAACCAAACTCCACAAAAGTCCGTCCAATAGTTTTCGCACAACCCCCGACCAAAGTTTGTAGTCTTTATCAAAAATCACTACCTACTGATAACAGGGGTAAGGAATAGCCCTAACATTTTAAATACATAATGTGACCCCGCCTGACAAAATCGACCGTTTTGACAAAATTTCAAAAAATGTTTTTTCTTCAAAAATCTGATCTTTCAACCCTTAAGATTCATTTTAAACCCCACTTGACAAGAGATTTGCCAGTTAAGCTGAAATGCCGGTTGATTTTTGTAAATTTGTTTTTGACCAGCGAATGGCAGAATTTTTTATTTGCTGAACTGCCAGTTCTCACAAATCAGCTGTTTTTTATTCACTGATTATAGTGCACATGAGCATTGAGCAATGGGTATATTCACAACTTCTTTTTAAAAAATTGAATAAAAGTACGAAGTGCGGTACATGTATACCGCTTGAAAAAAGAAATATTCACCTTGCAATGATAGCTGCGTGGTTAGAGCATGGGATTGTCAAGTGGGAGTCCTGGGTTCGATCCCTGCTTGGGCTGGAAATTTTTTGTAGATTTCCGGTTTTTATTCAGCGATTTAATGCATTTAAGTATTTAAACAGCAGCCGATTTTTTCCTGGCGTTTTTTTAATAGCAAATTTACTGTCATATTTGAGCCGGCTTTTTCACTGGCTTTTTTTATCTGCGTATCTATTGTCAAGTGGGAACATTATTATATGGTTGATTTTGTCAGGCGGGGTCACATATTTTGCTTAATTCATCTAAAATTTTTATTATAATCTGAATGCTTGATGATAAATGATGTAAAATGACCATTGACCATTTATCAAAATAAAATCGCTGAATAAAAGGCAAAAATTGAAATCCCAAAACTGAAATGATTTTTGTTTTGGTCCTGGGATTGTTTCTGGCTCAACATTATCAGTTTCGGGATTAAGAAAAATAACAATTTCAGTTTTGGGATTGGATTTGAATCAGGATTTAATTGGTTCCGGTTTTGAAATCATTTCAGTCCCACAGCTCTGGTGCAGAGCTTCAGAGTGAGAAGGTGAATACCATCACTCCATCAGCACCTAAAAACTGGCAAATTTGGCTAAGTGAGTAAACCCAACAGAAAATCATGGTGGAAGCTGGAAGGTAATGGGAAACCACCACCATTACATTTCCCTAGAATTATATGGACATCAATTTAGCAATGGTCCCAAGTTCCTGTCAGGCTGATCTTCATCCGCCAAGACAGCTAGATAGGGTGTGAAGAATATGCAGAGTCAAAACAAGGCAGAACAACATCAATGTAGCAACCTGGAATGTAAGAACTTTGTATCAAATCGGAAAACTTGCTACGAGAGGGAGGAAACGATGGAAGCTGTTAACAACAAACTCACCAGCCAACCGGCCTGTAAGACCCTGAAAGAAACTATCAGATATGCTAGAAACCGGCTAATATAGATGGAAATATACGCCATCTCCGGTAAAGGAGTGCAACTACGACGACGACAATGATTTTGAAGAAAAGCCAAGATTTTTATAAATTTTGACCAAAAAAAAGACTTTTACGAAAATTTTTGTGAAAACACCAGGATTTTGAAAAAATTATCTCCGCACAAAAAAAGGAAATTTTTAAGAAAAGACTTTTTAGCAACTTTGAAAATTTTTGTCAATTTAGATGAAAAAAGGAATTTTTGAAAATTTTTACTAAACCAACGTTGTTTGTCGATTTGGGCCCAAAAGATAATTTTTTTGGAATTTTTACTAAGAAACGGCCGGGGATAGTATTTTTAAAAAATGGCCACACTTTCTTTGACAAAATCTGGCAATAAACGTTCTTGCTTGATAATTTTGCAAGAAACCCCGAGCTTCTGACAATTTTTGCAAAAACACAAATTCGTTTGAAAGTTTTGACAGCAAAGGGTACTTCTTTAAATGGTTTTTCACAAAATGATAGAAGTTTTTTCACAATTTCGGCAATAAAATGGTACTTATTTGACAATTTGGCTTTTTTGATAGAAGATTATTTGGCGAGAACAGACTTTTTTGGCATTGCATGACTTTTTTGGCAATTTTTTTTCTAAAAAAGATCTGGTGCTTCAAGCTTTAACACAGTTTTGGTAAAAAAAAAAAAACAGATTTCTTGACTGGTGAATTTAGCAAAAAAAAAAATATTGAGTTTATAATTTTCAAAAACTGCAAAAAAAAAACAGGAATTTTTGACATTTTTCCCCTCAATAAATCAGGACTACTTTGACAACTCTTGCCAAAAACTAGTACATTTGACAATTTAAAAAAAAAAAAAAAAACAATACATTTTGAAAACAGTTTTGGAAGAAAAACTGGGCTTTTTCTATGATTTTGACAAAAAATGGATGTTTTTAAACAATTTTTGCAATAAAATACCTTTTTGACAACTTTCAAAAAAATGGAGGAAAAATATATTTTTATGACAATTGATCATTTTTCTAAAAAAATCAGCGTATCTGACTACTTTTACAAAAAAGAAACAGGAGTTTTTGACAATTTTGGCATAAGGATAGAACTTTGTTTTCGACAATTTTTTCAAAAATCATCTGCACGATTTTTTCACAATTTTGGAAGTTTTGATAATTTTGACGATAAATGGAAATTTGTGATTATTTTTTTAAAAAAAGGACTTCTTGAAAAATCATGATATGGTAGCTGCCAAATGTGTCAAAAAAGTACACTTTGTTGACAATTTTGAGAAAAACAGGGCTCGATTGAATTTCGGCAAAAGTTGGCTCCGTGTGGCCAGCCCCGACCATGTGGGGGTGGGGGTCGAAAATAGTGCCAATCGTTTGTGCTTCGTTTGTGCACGTTTGCGCACTAATTACTTTCGTTTGTGCTCACCCCCTTCATGGCGTATTTGAAGGGAGCTTTGGTCGGGGCTGGGGACACGCAGCCCCGACCATGAGGGGGAGGGGGTTGAAATTAGTGTCAATCGTTTGTGCTTCGTTTGTGCACGTTTGTGCACTAATTACTTTCGTTTGTGCTCACCCCCTTCATGGCGTATTTGAAGGGAGCTTTGGTCGGGGCTGGGGACACGCAGCCCCGACCATGAGGGGGAGGGGGTTGAAATTAGTGTCAATCGTTTGTGCTTCGTTTGTGCACGTTTGTGCACTAATTGGTTTCGTTTGTGCTTGCTCCCCTACAAAGTGGAAATGGTCGGGGCTGGGGACACGCAGCCCCGACCATGAGGGGGAGGGGGGTCGAAAATAGTGCCAATCGTTTGTGCTTCGTTTGTGCACGTTTGTGCACCAATTGGTTTCGTTTGTGCTCGCTCCCCTACAAAGTTGAAATGGTCGGGGCTGGGGACATGCTAATAGGGGGAGCCCATAGGAAGGGCTTTAGAGGAATGAAAACCATACACATCGTTTGTGCTTTTGATGCTGAGGATTGTGCACTCATCAAATTGACCCATTGCGTTCGTTTTGTTATACTTGTAATTAAAAGCGTAATTATTCTTGGTTGGGGCTGCGTGTCCCCAGCCCCGACCATGAGGGGGAGAGGGTCGAAAATAGTGCCAATCGTTTGTGCTTCGTTTGTGCACGTTTGTGCACCAATTGGTTTCGTTTGTGCTCACTCCCCTACAAAGTTGAAATGGAAGGGGGCTGGAGACACGGGGGTGAAATGGGAATTTTGAGAAAAATAACTATCAATGAGTAGGGTATCGTTTCCATATGATTCGATACCGCTGAGCACGAATATGACCTCAGATTTTCTGCTACACTCACCTACCCCTCTCTAGAGCCCCTCAGCCCCCTCAGTTTTCACGATTTTCGAAATAAAGTTTTTTTGATGACATTGGTGTCGTTTTCATATGATTCGATACCGCTGAGCACGAATATGACCTCAGATGTTCTGCTACACTTGCCTACCCCTCTCCAGAGCCCCTAAGCCCTCCTCAATTTTCACAATTTTCGAAATGAAGTTATTTTGATCACATTATTGGTGTCGTTTTAATATGATTCGATACCGCCGATCACGAATATGACTTCAGATATTCTGCTACAATCACCTAGTCCTCTCCAGAGCCCCTCAGCCTCCTTCTATTTTCACGATTTTTAAAATAGTTATTTCGATGATGTTGGTTTCAGAAGACAAAATTTTCAAACCACTAATGGACACCCTTTGAAGGGGAACAGTAGATTTCAATTATCAAATAGAAAATTCCAGATTCGAGTTTTCGATCTTACTACATTGTAGATAAATGCATTTTGTTTTCAAATTTCTCAAAAAATGAGTCATATGGAATAAAAGTTTATCAATCAAAATCCAATTTTACATATTGAAGATCATTTTTACATCTCGGAATTGACAAGCTGCCTTTCTCGTGATCTGTCATTGCCTATAATCCATACCCAAATGCAATAATAAGATCTATGAAAAAAATAGCCTGCAGCCTTCAAGTCTTATTAATTGCTCAAGAGATGTTTTCAATCACGAAATTCTTAATATTAAAATTACACCCAATTATATTTTCAATATCAATTTTTAAACTAAAAATAACCACAGATTATTTAAATATAAGTAAAACAGTCCAGAGAACCTGTTTCAAAAGACGTCGCGACGTATATTTCAATCAAAACGACGACGTCTAAAAACCGATACCTAATATCATACCTACCTACGAATTTTAACTACTTATTCCAAGTTTAAAAATCTAATCAAACATCAAATCGATTAAGATTACATCATTGTAAAAAAAGAAATAAATTAGGGCCATAAATTGCCACCGCGCATTTATGACCAACAGCATCTCATTACCTATCTCGATGGAATATTAAAAGCGCCAAAAAAGCTATTACGATTTCAAAATACAGCCTGCAATGTTGCAGCATTGTTTGAAAAAATCATTAAGTGTGTTCTTATGGGCACAAGTACTACATACAGCAAATAAGCCTTTCATTTGTCATCATAATTTATACGAATGAACATTGCAGTTAATGATTGATAAATGTGGGTAGTATAATTTGCAATATGAAATAAGTAGTTACATTACAACGAGGATTCGTCTAACCGCAAAAACTCATTTTGTACCCATAAATGGTATGGTAATGAAAAGAGAAACAAAAAAAAAGAAAAAAGAAAAAGAACTCACCGTTTAAGACAAATGCGATAATTAGAAAAAGAAACAGATCTGAAAATTTATTCGGAACTGGTCCTTTTATCAAAGTGGTCATCTTTTCTTCATATCTTCGTATTTCAAAAGCAAATAATCTATCGATTCAGAGGCTGCGGATGGAATGATCAAAATTCCAACATCTTCTTTCGTTTCGTTCCTCTGATAATTGAAACATAACCTGTAAAAGTGAAATTTTTCAATTGCATTAATTACTTAAGTGGTTATATTTATTTTCAGATAGATAAAATTCTACTCGTAGATGTGAAGATTGTGGTAAGGTTGTTCAATTTTTCAAAATATATTTTATTTGGTCCTGTAGAGCTACCTACATTATTTTAGAGTTCACACTGTGAACTTCATAGCCCACGTGCTCACGTTGCTCGGTATTTTCAATTTAAAGAATTTCACCTCATCGGAATATTAACCATCGAGTCGAATTAAAATGAAAAATTCCAGCGACAACAGATACCATTGAAGAAATTGTGTCACGAGGAGACCTTGTAGCGAAATGTTTCGACGTTATGTAAATATACACCTAAAAAGTTGTCATTCTGTTACCATATGATAACGCGTACGTTCAACGTAATTACATCATTACGATTAATTGATCAACCAAACTCACTTTTTTTTTCGTTGCAGTAAGCTGTAGGCTTGGATTAATAATTGTAATTAAGTAATTTGCCCTGCAAACAAGCTACTTAAAAGAATAAGCTCACGAAGACAAATACCAACATGAAAGCCTAAATGTTCCTCGAACTTTTCAGATTTTTGTACCCATACCCAACTCGCAATGGAACCGAATACTTGGGTATTTGAATTTTTACAACTCATTAACTTCGAATGAGCTGAAATTTGGCTCACTGAAAGAGCATGTCAGCCAGAGCTCAGAATTAAAGTTCAAAGTGCTGAAACTGATTTTTCAATTTTGCTGAATTTTTGAAGCTGGCAATTGAATAGGTAGGTACAGAGATAAAAATCTGAACGGTTTATTCGCTGAAGATGACCCCCTCCCCCTCACCAGAAAAATATATAGTCATCATTTTAGAATTTTCAAACCGATCCAATCCAGGGTTTTTGACAAAAAATGTCCAACAGATAGGAAACCATGCTAAAAGCAGGACAAAAGCGAGACTTCTGACAGGACATTTTTTTAAATGTTTCAATTTCAGGGAGAGGGGGGGTTGAGGGTTAAATTTTTTTAAAAGTGGAATTGTTTGGAATCAAAATGTTTCTACCTATTAGAAAAAAAAACAACCAACATTTTGGAAGAATGGAGTTTTGAAAATCACTAAGTTTGATTGAAGAAATAAAAAAAACATAATAACTTTACTTGCAATTTTGAAAAAAAAGGGCTTTTATTTTGACATAAAAAGGGAAATTACATGGAATTCTACAGAGAAAAAAAGGACTTGAAGACACTTTAGGCAAAAATCCGGGCTTCTATTTTGAAATTTCAACAAAAAAGATTTTACAGACAGCTGAGATTTTTTTTGAGAATCATTCGTAGTCGCTTGCTAGATTGTAGTTCACTCATCTCGTAGGTAAATATGATCGCCCGGACCGCAAAAATTTGGACTTGACGTGTATTTTAAAAAATGGGACTGTATGAAAATTTTGGCAGAACATTAAACCTTTTTTTTGGGGGAGGGGGGGGATTATGAAAAAAACAGAGACTTCGAAGCAATTTTGACCAAAAAAAAAACAAAACTTCTTACAATTTTGGAAAAACTCACATTTTTTAGACTGGTAAAGCAAAAATTGATATTTTCTTGATGTTTTGGTAAATAAACAGATTTTTTTTTTAAATGTTTGCAAAAATGAGGTTTTTGAAAAATGTTGGAAAAAATACTTAAGACTTGCAATTGGGCATTTCTGACAATTTTAGCAAAAATATGTACAACCTTCTGACAACGTTGACAAAAAACTTTTTTTTTGGAAAATTTTGCCAAAAATTAGATGTTTGACGATTTTGACAGAAAATGAAACCTAAAAATGTTGACAAAAATGAACCTTTGACAATTTAAAAAAAAAAAATACATTTTTTTACAATTTTAGCATAAAACTAGACTTTTTGACCATTTTGACAAAAAACAAAACCTTTTTTGAATAATTTTGCCAAAAATGAGATGTTTGACGATTTTGACACGAAATCAAACAGCTGAAAATTTTGGCAAAATGGAACTTTTTGACCATTTCTAGAAAAAAACTTTTTTTTTTGACAATTTTGGCATACCTAAAACTAGTCTTTTTAGACAACTTTGAAAAAAAAACAGAACTTTTCAGAAAACTGAAGAAAAATTCATGTTTTTTGGATGCTTTGGCATCCACAAAAACTTTTTTTTAAACCATTTTAGCAAATTTACCTACTTTTTTTTGGTCAGGTTTGGCATAAATTTGGATTGTTTGGGCAATTTTGTAAAAATTCAACATTTTTTACTGACAATTAGAGATGTACAGAAAAAAATCAATACTATTTTATTCATTATTTACAACTAACTCGAATACAAAAATCTGAAAATCAAATTATTCGCCAAAGTGATCGCCTTGGATTCGATTGCCACATATTTTTGAGCAGATCTGGAGCTTCCAGCAAAAGTTGACTTTTCTCTGGCACTCTGGCAACGATTTTGTAATTCACCTGTTCTAATAGATTTAAAATCTCGAACTTATCACAAGATTAAATTTCCAGCAACCGAAGTTGATTTCAATGCCTTGTGGAACGGTTTGAAATTTCTGAAGAAACGTTATAGGAGGCTCTAAATTAGTTCAAAAATGGGGGCAATCGATTTTTGAAAGTCAATGTTTGATGGCAGAAGTTTTGAAAAATTTGAAGCAAAATTGACAATTTTTGATTTTTTTTTGAAATTTGAGATTTTTTAACTTGAAAAAAAAAATTACTCACACTTGTCAACTTGTCACCTCGGATTTGTACTGTCTTCGTCTGCCCTGATCGATTTCGAATGTCAAACTTATGACATGATTTTAATTTTCAGCAGTCGAAGTTGATTACTGGAATCTCCTGGTCGACCAAAAAATGGTAGAAATCGATTCTAGAGTCGATTTTTGAGATTAGAAGTGATGGAAAATTTTTTGACCAATTTGTTGCAAAAAGTTACTAATTTGGGATTTTTTTAAAATTTGAGATTTTCAAACTTGTAAAAAAACATACTTTTCAACTCGCTGCCTCAAATTCATGATGTAACTGACCAGATTGATTCCGAATCTCGAACTTATGACAGGATTACCTACATTTTCGGTTGGCGAGGTTCATTACAACGCTTTCTGGAGCAATTTGGAATCGCTGGAGAAAAGTCAACTCTTGCTGGAGGCTCCAGATCGATCGAAAATGGTGGCATTCGATTCGAGGAGGACGAAGAAAATTTGAGAGATCTGTGACAAAAATTGACGATTTTGGATTTTTTTTTTTTAATTTTGAGATTCTCTAACTTGTAAAAAATACACTTCACAGCTCATCGTCCCTCATTTGTGATTGATTAGCCTTACTTAATCAACTCCAACAGCCTGTAGGATTACATTTTTAGCTGGAAAATGTGACTATAACGCCTCCTCGGGTAATTTGAAATTTCTGGAGAAAAGTCTACTTCGGCTGGAGGCTCCAGGTAGACTCAAAAATGGTGGCAATCTATTTGAGGCTATTTCCTCAATTTTCAAAAATTCGTCAAAAATCCAAAAATGAACTACAGAAGCTCTTCTAAAGCCTGGATAACCTGTTTTTTCAGTGAATGAAATTTCAGCTCAATCAGAGCAGAGTTGACCAGTTGGAAAGATTTCTTCGTTAGAGTTTCCTTATTCATTTCTAAAAATAAACAAGCAGATCATCATCTTCTTCTATGTTGCTATTATTCCTTAATGTGTTTATTGCTAACAAGGTCTCTATAACTGTTACCATGTAAGCGTAGCCGAGTTTAATTAACACCAGGAAAAATAATAAGAGAAAGATGTAACTTTTACACCTCAGTTAACTTGATAAGAGCTGGAGAAATTACCTACCTGTGTAGGTATTATTTTTGTTTACTCGCTCACCTAGACCATTATTAGTTTTTTTTTTCGCAAATTGGCACGAGTCAACTGGATGCTTGGATAATAAGGGAGTTGCTAAGGATTGAAAATAAGTAACTGAGGTATTTTTTTTTAGCATCTGTAGGTGGAGTACCTATTACCTAAGTTTGTATATAGCTTGCAAAGTATTTATGTTTTTGTATGAAAAACAATGTATGTAGACAAATCTATTCCAGTGTTCTAATTTTACAAACGGGTAACCCAGGTACCTGATATCTACATATTGGTGTAGTAATTATTTTAATACAGAATTTCGCCGGTGGGAACTTACAACATGAGCGTAAATATTGGAGCAATATTCTTTTTTACTTTTACCATGATATAATTTGTAACACGTATTTAATGCAGAAGACTGAGTCCGTAGGTATGAGTAGATATATTTGGTAAGAAAATGATTTGCATAAAATTTTACCAAATAATATGAAATTTCTTCATAGATGTAAACTGAACAAGTATAATTTAATAAGATTACTGTCTTAAAAACGTCATTTTCTGACCCTCTACCTATTTGGAAAGATTTCCACTCGAAGTGAAAAGAAAATTCTATTGTGAAAAAGATCGTCTAATAAGCTACCTATCTTTATCAACACATCTTGCATTCGTTTCGACGTTTTAAATTAACTTACCTACATTTAAGAAAAAAAAAAATAGAAAATAATAAAACTTACATTTAAAAAAATCCACCAAACTCCATCCAATCAACTCGTATCATTGCACACTAAAATCACAACAAAAGTTTTTCAAAAAAAAAAATAATCAATATCAACGATCGAAATCACGTAACAGCAAACACAGCACGAAAAATGTCGAGGCCGGAATCGAACCGAACAATAAACCATACGCACAATGCAATCGCCGACAAACTAATAAAACACCGCCGCGAAAACAAAATCGAAGAAATTTTTTCGAAAAAAAAAAAAAATAAATATTTCGTCTGGAATAATACCTACCTACGTTATTAAGTAGTCAAGTAGATAACGACCTTACTGTTACTTTCATGCTCATTACGGAATCGCCTTCAGCTTGTACTAAAAGATTATCCCCGCTGTTTGGTTGCCCTCTCCACTGGCACATCTAACTTCTCCAAGAAGTTACGACATCGTCGGCAGACAGACGGTGACGATGGCGGATCGCTTAAACAAAGAACCAGAAATAACGATGCAGGAAGAACTGGACCGGAAGAGCGGTTCCGAACGGACGTGTGACCAAGACGGATTATAAGGGATCAAAATTTTGACTTCTAGTTTGGAATTTTGGGGGCACTAGGAAGATGAAATTTCAGTCAAATTTGGCGAATTTGAACAAAAATTCTACGAAACATTAAAAAAAAACATTAAAATGTTATACGTAAAGCAATAAAATAAATTTAAACTCGTCAAAAATTGTCAAAAAGTAGGCAATGGAATAGTAAAATTTGATGAATTTGAGCAAAAATTGCAATTAGGTTTGAAAAAACCAAACCTCAAAATTTACCAAAAAGTAATGAATTTCAAAGTAAAAGGCTACTGCAATGACCTTGGCTGGGATTTTGGTTTTTTGTACTATTGGATTTTACGCTATACATATCTCCAAATGTTTTATAGAAAGATTGATTAGAAATTTGGTGTACAGGTGAACATTGGTACTTGAGGGTAATGACCTTGAATTCAAAAAAACAAAAAAACAAAAAAAAATTGATCACTAAAACAACTCCAAAATCCTCTTTGAAAATTTTAAATGAATGTTGAGGGGAGTCCAAAATCTGAAAAAGGCAAAAAAAATTATTTTTATATTTTTCAGTGTACCTACCTATTTTATACTATTGGTAATTTTTTCAGAATTTTTGGAGTGGTAACTGCTGCTCCATGAACCCAAAACTATTCGTAATAAACGCGTTTTGGTCGAAAATTTGTTTTCTCAATATATCATCAAAGAAGTCAAACTGCAAAATCAACCTGAATTTGGACCAAATTAGTCAATTTTTTTTTTTGAAAAATTAAATCTTGCCATTTTGGGAACTCTTGATACTCCTCATCGATGACTTACACAGCTAAAATTCATGTTTAGATGAATTATCAACTCTAAATACATCACAAAGGCTATTTCAATCACAACAAAATTAGAAATCTTCAATTTTTCCATAAAAATTGGAAAATCATAACATTGGATGGCAAAAATTAACAAAAAGGTGACGAAATTTCAGTAAAATTTGATCAAATTGAACCGAATATAAATTGCATAAAATATCGTTAAATAAAATGTGTTCAAATATGTATTATAAAAACACTTGCAATCTCAAAACAATTTGACAAAATTGAGAAAAAATCGAATGAATCCGGTTGAAAATTTTAAAAAAACGAAAAAGGTCATTGAAACTCATCAAAAATCAACATAAAGTACCTATCCAATGAAATTTCAGAAGTGTAAAAAAAATAAAGACTTGGGTAGGAACCAAAAATGACCAAAAAGCAACAAAATTTCAATAATGTTCGATAAAATTGAACAAAAATAGCATAAAGATAGTACCTAAAAATAAGTACGAAAAAAAACATCAAAATTCACCAAAAAAAATGTATAATAACTACGGTGAAAAAATTCGACAAAATTGAGCAAAAATTTGATGAAACGTCGCAAACAAAATGCATTGAAATGTTAATAAAACACCAAGAAGGCATACTAGAACTTACAAAAAAACTGACGAAATTGAGTCAGAATTTCCTGAAATAAATTGTTACCCCCCTCCCCCACCACCATTTAATAGATGTTATGAAAATACAAAAAAAAAACAAAAAAAAACTTGAAATTACACTGTCTTGAAAGTGATATAATTTTGGTACAATTTGTGAAAGTTTATCAAAAATTGCACGAAACATCGTAATAAACTTCGTATAATATTTATTAGGAAGAACACATGAAAAAAATAAAAGGCACCAAAAATTACCAAAAACTACTAAAAACACAGAATAGTAATTTAAAATTCGTCAAAAATAAAATGAAACTTCTGATCACAAAAACGATAAAAAATTGCATGAAATATCGTTCGTTAAATTAAATTTATATTATAATAAAATCATACGAAAAAAGTATTAAAATTCAATAAAAGTTGAAATTTTGCAAATTTGAGCGAAAATTGCACGAAATTTGTTGAAACGTTAAAAAAAGGCCCACGAAAAAAAAATTAAAATTACCTGTCTAAAGAGTAATAAAATATTAGTAAAATTTGAAAAAATTGATTGAAAAAACCTGTTCAAGAATACATATGTAAGTAATAAAAGTATGTACAAAAAAAAAAAAAAATTAAAACCCACTAAGAAGGATCAAAATGTAATGAAAGTTTCATATAAATTTGATAATCAGTGCTCGGATACTCTTTCTCCAAAAAACCTTGAATATGCTTTTAAAAATTTCCTCCCCCCCCCCAAAAAAAATACTCTAATACGTAAAAATATTTTCTTAACGATAATGAATTGTGAAGAAATATCTTCTAAAAATTTCGTACATAAAAATGCAAAACTAAGTGTTTAACTTTATTATAAAATAAAAAAAAAACAAAAAAAACTGAAAACGTGAACTTCTTTGTACTGGAAATTTGTGTGTGTGTGTGTGTGTTGGGGGGGGGGGGTAGGTTAAAATCATTGATAATCCCATTATTCAATAATTTTGCTCTTGTTTTTACCCAAACTTTCTTTAGAAAATTTAAAAAAAAAATGAAAAATCAGCCAAAAACCTGCCGTGCAAAAATTTGAAACGGAGTGAAAATATTCCCAAAAAAACGTGAAAAGTTCTCCAAAGACGTGGGAAATTCCCTAAAAATTCATAAGTAAATATGTTGAGCGAAGAAATGCTCTAAAAAATAAGAAAAATTAGACTCATTTTACTGAAAATTTTATGAATCGAGGAGATAATTCAACATTTTCCTTTCTCTATGCATAAAAAACATGCTAGAGCAGAAAAATCCGAGCCCTGGTGATAAAATTGTGCAAAACTATCATGAAGGCTGCTGAAATGTGACCAAAACATTAAAGAGACATGAAAAAAAAAAACAAAAAACAAAAAAAAATATTAAAATTCGCCAAATAATTGGTACCTAAGTAATGAAACTTCAGCGAAATTTTTGACAAAATTATGCATAAATACGTTAGTCATTATTCCTGATCATCTTATTAAAAAATGAAAAAAATTACCGAAACTCGTCAAAAATTGCTAAAAAGCAATCATATCGCAGTAAAATTTTAGAAAATTGACCTAAAATGTGATTGAAAAGATCCTTAAAATTCTCCTAAAAGATTATTAAAATACGAAAAAACTGTTGGCATTTTTTTTTTTGAAATTTATATAAAAATTATTGAAGCATCGCATCTAAATCTGTAAAAAAAAAGTTACAAAAAATTCCACGGAATTTTCCGATTTTGTACTCGTATGGCTGAATTCCTCATGGAGGGGGGGGGGGGGGAGGGGGTGAGGGCCGAAGGAGTATATGGGTAGTTTTGATACTCATTCGAGCGCGTTCTTGAAGCTGAAGCTGGAACACATCGGTAGTTTTCCAATTTTTGAAACTGAAATATTTAGGCACCTAATTTACCTAGTAGATATGTATGTAGGTTTGTCTGATATAAAAACATCAAGGTCAACGACACTATGGGAACATGAAATACACATTTTTAAAACATTTATAAAACTGATTTATTTGTATCATTAAGATGAATAATGAAGCAATAATAAATTTCAACCTCAACGTGATATGAATTATTATAAATAATGTATTTCCTATTCAGTAAATTTGTAAGTTTATAAGATTTTAATAAAAATTTCATTCTCGAGACTTATTTCCAGGATAATTCATAATATCAAATGAGTAGGAAGGTATTTTCAAGGAGGAAATTTTTTTAGGTACATAGCAACAACAAAGGGCTTAGCTTACTAAGTAATACAATCCATCTGCTCTGCAAGGAATTGAAGAACCGATAACGCACCTTTCCACGATTTATGAATATGAAACGGAATTAAAATAAAATAAATTCTACGTTTACGTAAGTTTTGTCGTTTTTATTATTCCTAATCATCGAAGAGATGGAAACAACAATTACTATGGAAGGTACCTTTATAGGTATCTACTTCCTCGGATGTGGATGTTAATAATCTTTTCATGCGTATCAAAGTAACCATAGGTAGGTTAGTATTAATTCCTAGCGAATGGATAAGTACTCGAGTATTAATAATATGTAACTTGTGCATCCAGTTTTCCATGTATGCTCGTACCATACATTACATAGTATGCTGATTTACGTACGTTGATATGCACAGTATGTGGTTTCGGTAAAACAAAAATAGCAGAATTTTTTGGATAATACCATCTTCAAGAAGATTCATATGTTACATAACAGAAAATATAAGTTTAAAAGATTGACGTGTAATTAGTGATCAAGTGAATCAACATTATTTCGAATGTTTTTGCTTAATTATTGTTGTGTAATTTTATACCTACCTATACCTGCCTTCCAGATAATAAAACGTTTGGAATTGAGCAACACTTCTGGAATATTTTTGTACACATTGTGATTTCGTTTTCAGTTTTTAAGTAATTGTCATCAGCACGAAGGCTGTTCACTGATCATGTACCTAAGTACCTACATAAAATAAAATACTTATTGTACCAGGAAATATTGTAGTTGATATTGAACTTTTTCGTTTATTTTAATATCGGTTGGAAATAGAGGAACTGAGGTCATTATAATACAGGAATTCTTTGGTTTCTGATCATTCAATAAATTTTCAAATTAATGGTCACACAGTTACGTAAATATAATTTCATTTTCAAAACAAGCAACCTTTTTTTTTTTTTTTTTTTTTTTTTTTTTGGAAAAATTGAATCGAAAATTGAATTTTACATCACTTGAAAAAAATATTTTTGCACCAACTTTTTTGCTTATTTCTATTCAAGAATACAAAGAGCATGTGCAATTTTCTGACTGAAATTATTTTTGAATTTTCACTGTAGGTAAAAGCTAAACATAAAACTGGCAGCTGATATTTTGTTGATGTGGTATTTAGACCAAGGACTACAGTACTGACAAGTGAACCTCTTGAGGTGTCACACTTCGATTTGAACGGGACCGCGATTTTTGGAAAGAGCATAGTCTAAAACCCCCAAAACCAAAATTTTCAGCTGCCCAAGTTCATTTTTCGATTTATGCGAATTTTGGAAACTTCAAAATTGACTGTTTTTGGAGATTTATGCTTTTTTTTTAAAGTACGAAATTGATCAGTAAAAATGGTCGAAACAAGTCCCAAAACTAATAAGTATTAATTACCCAAATCCAAATTTCACCATTTCCAGCCATTCTGGAGCCTCCAGAGCGATTTTTCAATTTCTCCAGAATTTTTAATTTGCTCCAAAAGGCGTGAATATGAAGTTGGGCAGCTAAAAATCGAGTTGTGTATTATACTCAACATGTTTAACGAGTTTATCTACATTTGAGCCGATTTTGGGAGTGATACCTCAAGAGAGGCTTTTTGACCAGCTTTTTTCAAAATTAAAAAATCAAAAAAATCAAAAGACTCCCGTTTGTGAGGAAATTTTTGAAATTTGTCGAGTGTAAATTATACAACTCGATTTTTAGCTGCCCAACTTCATATTCACGCCTTCTGGAGCAAATTCACAATTCTGGAGAAATTGAAAAATCGCGCTGGAGGCTCCAGAATGGCGGGAAATGGTGAAATTTGGATTTGGGTAACTAATATTAGTTTTGGGACTTATTTTGACCATTTTTACTGATCAAGTTTGTACTTTTGAAAAAAAAGCATAAATCGCCAAAAACAGTCAATTTTGAAGTTTCAAAAATTCGCCAAAAATCGAAAAATGAACTTGGGTAGCTGAAAATTTGGTTTTGAGGGTTTTAGACTATGCTCTTTCCAAAAATTGCGGTCCTGTTCAAATCGGAGTGTGAGACCTCAAAAAGTTCCCTTGTGAGACCACATTTCATCAAAATCTCCGGAGGACACTTCATGAGATTTCCTAGTAAACATAACAAAAAAAAAAATCATCAAACATTACTACAAAAAAATTTGAAACCACGAAAAATTTCAAAACTGAATCGCCATAGAAAATTAATTCTGAATCCGGGAGAAGAATTTATTTTGAAATGAACACAAACAAGTTCATTTGTAATCATCTCAACAAAATTCATAAGAATTGAACACTGTCTAAGAAAACTCATTTTATATCAACATGAAAAATTCATTTTCATAACAAAAAAAATTGATTGAAAATCAGCACTGAAAAATTCTTGAAGTAATAAGTCTTTTAAATTAAGAATTGAATTCATCTAAATCACTCCCAATAAATTATTACTTTAAATTTCGATTCAAAATTACAACAGAAAATGTTTACTTATAGGTACGTAGGTATTTAAAATCACCGGGAAAAATTCATTTAAAAATTGTTTAAAATCGACTGGGAAGACTGGGATCATCTTCACTTGACAACAGCGCTATCTAGTGTCGTGTAAAGTGAATTATCGGTCCTGTGTGCAACAGGTTTCATTGGTGAAGTCAGAAGAGTGTCAAGTGGACGTCATCGATTCACGCTTCGATCAACATTTTTCATTTTTATTGTTCATTTTTATTTCATTTTCGATACTTTCGTTTCATTTTCCCTGTACATTTTAAAGCAGTTCAAAGTTCAAGAGTTTTTTTTTATTTAAAAAAATTTTTTTACCATCTATTTTAATTGAGGAAATCTGTTCAAGAAATCACCAATATCAAAAAATAAAATTTTAGTTACAGAATGTCAATTATTGTGATTGTAGGTTGTTCACCAAATTTGGCTAACATTTAGATTTGTTTGGAATTTAACGAACCCATAAAAATGTATACAGTAGCAAGTTTTTAAACAAATTCAGTCAACATGTGTAAGTAAGCAGGTACTTTTAAAATTAAAAAAGAAAAAACGATTAAAAATTATGTTTTTTCTTGGAAAACAGTTTTACTACCTAAGTACCTATTAATTTTTTCACTCATTTTTGAAAAAAAAATGTGAACAAAAAAAGTGAATTTGGTAAATTTTCGCGGTCCACTTTCCAATCATTACAGTACGGTATAATTTGTACCTACCCATCCATACCTACCTAATCCTTTTTTTTTTTTTTTTTTTTTATTGGCCAACATTTAATAATTTTTTCATTTAGGTATTTATCTAGGTAGTAACATCATTGGGCTGAAATAAGATGAAAAGTTATCAGCAAATTTCATCATAAAAATTTTAATGCTCAACCATTTTGAAAGAACTAATAAATAAGTCGTTCGAATATTCAAGCGATATCTTGTGAATGCTAGATAGGTACTAAAAGATAAATGAATACAAAATTAAAAATTTCTAGCATACCTACCTACCATTCTTTTTTTGTGATACGTTTTGATTTGATTTGATTTGAACATCAATCATGTTACATTCGTACAGTTTTCAATGTGTGTTAAACCTTACAAATCTATCAGTACCATCTGATTTTTTTTGCATGCCATTTACCTAAGTTGTTTTGAAACAGTTTTTAATTTTTTCGGGGTTTTGATTGATGAGGACTCTGTACCTATCCACCTATAATGTTTTACATAATAACGTCAATTGTTATCGTTCTGTTTACATTATATTTGCCGACCGAGGAGAGAAAAATATGGACACGTCGAACAGATTTTACACATCAGAAGTCATTTATCCGCCCCATTACGATCCCTTATTACTATTATGATGATGTGTTTGATCATATTGATAACAGTCACTGTTACGCCGAAGAGGAAATGGACACTGCTGGTAAATATAAAGACGCTAAAGAACGAATAAAAGGATGGAAAGGCATTTATGCCAGGTTAAAAATCCAATATCAACATGTTCAAAATGCTTACCAACGCTTGTTGCTGGATAAAGAATGCGCTGATTTTCTCAGAGATTATATCCCTTCAGTAGAACGTAATTATCTTCAACACAGACAAGGCTTTAAATCTGAATTTAAGAAGAACAATCCATTTTTCACCAAGGCATACTATCGTTTAGATCGCTCTTTGCATAAAATTTATGAAGTATACGAAATACTTGGATCGAACGGATTGAGATTTGAAAACCGTACCATCTGTTCATTCGAATATATGTCAGCAAAGGAGTACAATGGTCCTGTTCCGGAATCTATGGAGAAATGTCCATCTAGTGAAAGGAATAATTTAAATAAATGCGAGCAATGGATCTTTTTCCTGGATGCAGTAAAAAAGGAGACATCATCATCGAGAAGCCCTGAAATTCGAATGTGGCAAAAGATTATCAAGCGTTATGAAGAAAAAACAAAAAACCCGTACCCAATCATGTTACAAAATATATTACATGCTTTGTACTGGTCACACCAATACCATCAGAGAGTACAATCTGAAAGTGCAGACACAGGGGACGAGGAAAAGTGTGCGAGCACACAAAATGGATTTAATCCAAAGGAAATGTTGCATTGCATGTACGAAGGGCTTCTTAGATGGCAGTCACCAAAAAAAATAACTTTTATAACTAAAACATCTCCGTGGACGACTCCTATATTTCAAGGTCATTTGACAGGAGAAATGCCAACGAGTGTGAGTATTCCTGATGACATATCTTCAAATGACTCCTCTATTGACTGGTTCTGAATAAATGCGAGCAATGGATTTTTTTCCTGGACGCAGTAAGAAAGCAGACATCATCATCAAGAAGCACTGAAATTCAAATGTCACAGAGCATTACAGAGAAATATGAAAAATTAACAAAGAAACTATACCCAAAGCGGGTACCTACCTACAGAATATATTTTATGCATTCTACTGATCTCATCAATACCACCATGGAGTATCATTTGAAAGTGCAGATGCAATAGATGGAGAAAAAAGTGCTGAAAAGAGAACATTGAATCCAAACCAAATAATGCGCTGCATGTTCAAGGCCTCAAGGGGTTATATTAATTGGCAGTTTGAAAAGAAAATAACTCTTTTTTCCATGACAGCTTCATCCACTACGCTGCACTATTCCAAATAAGATTGAAAGGAGAAAAAAAATCCGACGGCAGCAGCTAAGATAACATCTATAGGTCATAAAAATTTTACCTGGTTTCCTCATTAGGTACATGTAAAAAGAGTACAATAACCCATAAGATGAAAGTTAGTTCCATTTTAATGGCAAGTGTTCATCTTTTTAATTAGGTATACAATATACATACAATATACCTTCTTGTTATTATAATTTCTTTTCAAAAATGATTCTTTTTTACCTACCAACATTTAACACCACAGATCAGATGTGTATGTTCTAAAAAACGCCAAATAAGTTATAAATTTGCTTCCGTACCAACCCTTATGTGCTCGGAGGTAAAAAATGTGCACAAATGAGTGCTACAAAATCAAAATGTGCAAAATATATTTTTGTTGCAGGCACGGACTGGGCCGGATATAGAGGCCCCTGGCGGATGTACCGAATGGGGTCCTCAAAATTTAACCCCCCCCCCTCACAATCTTTCTCCTACCGTTTTTTTTCTCAAGTTTGGATACTTGAATGCGAGTTGTAGGAACATGTACAATTGTTTTCTTTTTTTTTAAAACACTTTTTATTCACTTATGCGAAAATAAGTAGATCTGACAAGAAAAAATTACAGTTTTTTGGTAGAGAGGGGAGGCGAGGTGTTGACTGAAAATTTGCTGACTGGTATGATAAAAAAAATACCAATTTTGCCGAATAAAATGGTGAGTTTTTAAGATGAAATACAATAAGATGAAATGACAATTTTGCCATCTACCTACTTAATATGTACTAGGTATACATTAAGTTGGATTCATTAGAAAATTATTATTTTCATTTTTGAATTGATGGAAGTTTCAAACTGAGATTTTTTTAGTTTAGAGAAGATAATAATTTGGCCCAGTGAAGCGAGGAAAAAAGCTTTCAAAAATTCGGATTTCGAGTTATAAGAACAATGTTTGAAAAAATTTGTGTGCGTAGCACACTATATTGGTTTCGGTCTGAAAGTGGAAAAATTCTTTGGAACGAATGTTCTCTTAGATGGACAGGCCGATTTTTTTGGAATTTCCTTACGTAGATGCGGCTTAACATGAGGCATTCAACGCCGTAATGATAATTGCAATTACTGAAGTACCTACCTGAGTAATTGCAATTAATTATGAAAATTTGTACCAAAAAAAGAATAAAAAGGGGAAAAGGGCCATATCAAAAGGGAAGCTGACAAATGCGAAGCCGACGTCAGTTAAAATTTCAAAATTTATGAAACACCACAGGGGTTCTAAAACCTTTTCTATTGTTCAATTTTCAAAATTATTTTTCAAAATTATTTTTCAAAATTATTTTTCAAAATTGAACAATGGAAAAGATTCTATCAAAAGCGAAGCCGACCCCTGTGGTGTTATATTTATCAAAAGCGAACCTGACATCAGTTTGAAAATGTAACACCGCAGGGGTCAGGGGTCGTAAAATATTCTTATCTACAGTGTTATCTTTCTTATTGTTCAATTTTAGAATACCTGCAGGTGTTTCATTTTACACAGGTTCAGTACCTAGACACCGAAAGCAGGTGGTTACCTTTTTAGAAACAAAACCCACCAGTCATTTGTGATTTTGCTGTGCTCCCAAGAGGTTCTCTCAGTACTGAAGTGCTTTTGGAGTACCATTATGCTTTTGAGATACATATATCCCTAGGGTGGTCCTTATTTTTGAAGTTGGGATTTTTTCCGCTCCCACCCCCTAAAGTGGTGACCTCGGGTGAGAAAATAATTCCCTATTTTTTATTTTTTCCATTTTTGAAAAATTCGGGCTGCGGTGGGCCCCTCAATTTTCAAAAATTTGAAAAAAACCCAATTCAAAGAAAAATTTTTGAAATTTCAAAATCTCGAGTTCCATCATCTCAAGAAGGTCCTTTTTGAGTAAAAAAGCCTCTCATGGCGATTTTAGCCCCCTCCCATGAAAACCAAGCTGGCCCCACCAGAATAGCTGAAATTTGTATTTTAGCTTTTCTAGTGGGGTCAGCTTGTTTTGTTTTTATTTCAGTTTTCACACTCGCGTTTTATTTTCAAATTTGCGTTGTTTTTTTCGAAATCACATTGTGCTTTTTTTTAAAAATCGCGTTTTATTTTCAAATTTGTGTTGTGCTATTTTTCAAATGCGTTGTGCTTCTTTTTGAAATTGTGTTGTTCTTTTTTTTAAAAATTTCGTTTTATTTTTGAATTTGCGTTGTGCGTTTTTTTCAAAACCTAGTTTTATTTTCGAATTTGTGTTGTGCTTTTTTTTCAAAATTGCGTTGTGCTTTTTTTTCAAAATTGTGTTGTGCTTTTTTTTCAAAATCACGTTGTGCTTTTTTTTACAATCTTGTTTTATTTTCGAATTTGCATTGTGCTTTTTTTTCAAAATCACGTTTTATTTTCAAATTTGAGTGGTGCTTGTTTTTTCAAAATTGTGTTGTGATTTTTTTCGAAATCTTGTTGTCTTTTTTTTCAAAATCAAAATTGCGTTGTGCTTTTTTTTTGAAATTGTGTTGTGCTTTTTTTCAAAAATTGCGTTTTATTTTCAAATTTGCATTGTGCTTCTTTTTCAGAATTGTGTTGTGCTTTTTTCCAAATCGCATTGCACTTTTTTTTCAAAATTGTGTGTTTTTTTTTTTGAAAACGTGTTGTTTTTTTTCTAAATTGCATTGTGTATTTTTTTTACAATCGCGTTTTATTTTCAAATTTGCGTTGTCCTTTTTTTTTCAAAATTGCATTGTGCTTTTTTTTCAAAATCGCGTTTTATTTTCAAATTTGTGTTGTTGTTTTTTTCAAAATTGCGTTGTGCTTTTTTTTCAAAATCGAGTTGGTGTGCTTTTCTTCAAAATAGCGCGTTTTTTTTTTTTGAAATCGCGTTGTGCTTTCAATATCAAAATCGTGTCTGCTTTTGAAATCCAAATTGCGTTTTTTCAAAATTGTGTTGTGCTTTTTCCGAAACTGTGTCATGCCTTCTTTTTCAAATTCGCGTTGTGCTTTTTTTCAAAATCGCATTCTGCTTTCGAAATCCGAAATTGCCTTGTTTTTTTTTGAAATTGGGTTGCACTTTTGTAACAAAATGGGCTGTGCACACGGTTACAGCTGTAACAGTGGGAATATTTTGGAATACATGGGTGCTAATTTTTTTGTCATTATTGTGACTTCAAAAAACGAAAAACATTGAGTTATTTTTGAATTGTTTCAATTTTTTGAAATTGGAAACAGTGGCCTGAAATTGGTAGGTACCTACCTCTGTCTACCAAAATATTTCCCCAGTTTCAGAAGTGATTTCTTACTATGTTTTAGTCGGATTGGGCAATGTTGGATAGGAAAATATTTTCAAAACATGTAGGTAGGTATTTACAAAGAAATAAGTGATTTGTAAATTGTCAACTGCTCAGTTGAAACCTAAATATGGTCTTGGATTTTCATGGCAATGGCCTAAGGCGACGCAAAATCTGAAACACTGTCTTTTGAAGACTGGGCCATTATTCCTAAAACAGGCTGTGGTGGCTATTGCGAAAAAACACTTTTTTTTGAAAATGTCTTTACTTTAAAGAATTACACCTCTCAAAAATTTTCTGTATGACTTTCAACAGCTCAAAATGAAGGTCACCATTGAATTAGGTAAATTTTCGCGATCCACTCCAATCCTTACAGTATAAAATGTACCTGTAATCCATTTTTTTAAATTCGCCAACATTTAATAATTTTTCCATTTAGGTAGTAACTCACTGAGCTGAAATATGATGAAAAGTTATCAACAAATTTAATCATACAAATTTGATACCTTAGTAATTATTTTGAGAGAACCAATCAATAAGTCGTTCTAATATTCAAGCGATATCTCGTGAATGCTAGATATTAAAAGATAAATGAATGCAAAATTAAAGATTTCTTGAATATCCTACTTTCTTATGATGCGTATTGATTTGATTTAAATTCCAACAGTTATTTCACATTCCTACTGTTTTCAACTACCTACGTTGTGTATCGCTGTAACGTTAAACCTTGCAAATTTATCATCTTATCTTTTTTGCGTACCAGCATTTAGTTGCTTTAAAATGGTTTTTAATTTTTTCGGTTTTTGGTTGATGAGGACACTGTAATGTTTCACATAATAACGTCAATTGTCATGGTTCTGTGCACATTATTTTTGCCGACCGAGCCGACCAACCAGAAGAAGAAGATAGTATGGACAACTGTACTAGGACTTACTTATACTACACCATCCGACCTACCCGCTCCGATCGCTGACTATTATGATGGTGTGTTTGGTCATATTGACAGCGATCATTATTATGCTGGAAACTACATGGATACTGCTGAAAAATATGAAAATGCTAAAGCACGTATAGCTGGATGGAAACGAGTGTTTGGAAGTTTAAAAATCCATCATCAAACTCTAAGCACCAATTATACAAAACTAGAAAACAAGTACCAAGGGTTGAAGATGGATAAGAAATGCTCCGATTTTTTCCGATATTATATCCGTTCTGTAGAACACGACTACATTCAACACAAACAGGGATTTAAATCTGAATTCAAGAAGAACAACCAATTGTTCGCCCAGGCATACTATCGTTTAGATAATAGTGTGAACAAAATTCATGAAGTCTACTTAATACTCAAATCGAATGGATTAAAATTTAAAGAGCGTAATCTTTGTTCATTCCAATATATGTCAGATGAGGAGTACAATGCCCCTGTTCCGGAATTTATTGAGAAATTGCCAAATAATGAAAGGAGTAATCTTAATAAATGCGAGCAATGGATCTTTTTCCTGGATGCAGTAAAAAAGGAGACATCAGAAACAAGAAGCTCTGAAATTCAAATGTGGCAACTCGTAATGGACAATTTTGAACAATTGACAAATAAACCATACCCAATGCTGGTACAAGCTATACTTCATGCATTCTATCGGGCACACCAGTACTACCACGGAGTATCATATGAAAAAGCAGATTCCACAGATGGAGAAAAGAATGCTGAAAAAATAATATCTAATCCAGGCGAAATGATGCGCTGCATGTTCAATGGGTTTGTCAATTGGCAGACTGATAAATCAATAACTCTTTTCTCCCAGACAAGTCCGTGGACAACACCAAAATTCCAAATACGCTTAGACGGAAAAAAACCGACTGCAAAAGCTACGAAAAAATTTACCGTTGATCCCAAGCGTACAATTTTTCCAATGTATACCAAGGTACAAGAAGATTAAAAATTAGTTCCATTTTAAATGGCAATTTTTTTTGTGCTTTTAGTCACCTTTGTATGTATTTCTAGTGATTTTCAATTACATTTTGTCATATTCACCACTTGAGTCATTTCTATCATTCAGTTTGGCTGCTTATAGGACATATGCATTCATCTAATCACCAAAATTTGATGCAACATTATTCAATTATCAACATCCTGTGGAAATGTGATTCGTATTTTTGTGATAGAATTTCTCAATAACAGTTCAAAAGTTTAAGAAGCTTAAAATTTTTGTAGAACTCTTGGCTTTAAAAGATGTGTGTTTTAAATTTCATGCATGTACCTTATGTACCCCATGGTTTCTCTTTCCAATAGGTATAAGTGCTTCAAAAAATTTGAAATGTTGATTTCGATTCCAGGTAGATAGGCAATGCTATATTTTGAAAATTTACACAGTTGCGAGAAGATGTTCAGGACATACTCACCTCTTGATGTTGAAAACAATCGATTGGAAGTATTTCAACAAACATGTAAGTTGATTTGTTTTCAAATTGAAACAATTTGGAACAGGAACCATTCTCAATATGAGTCGGCCCAACGCGACGCTGATAATGATGAAGAAAATTTGGCCATATAGAAAGTTCACTGAAGAATCACACCTACCTTGCAAGGCAAAATTTTTCTGGGTTAGTCCCAACTCAAAATAAAGGTCTCCAGTTCTCCACTGAATTTGGTAAAAATTCTCAGAAATTTTTTCGCGACTCACTCTCGTACATATGTTTAGGTAATCCCTTTTTTTTATTTATAGTCCGGCATATGACAATAGGAGTAATTGACCCCCCCCCCCGCCGATCCTCCGGGACAATATCTTTCTTAAAGGGGACATACTAAGGAACATTTTAAAGCAAACTTGCCAAAAAAAAAGTTGGCCTTACTTACAAAATGGCGACCATTTTGATTGAAAGGTCAGCCGAAATCGCAGGTTTTGCGTTTTAACATAGATCTTGCACGAACTTTTTCAAACTTTACAAAGGTAGATCGAAAGATCATGCAAAAATTCATCACCTGTCAAAATTTCAAGTGCTAAAGTGGGTTTTTCGATTTTTGGCGATTTTTTGAAAATCGAATTTAGTATGCCAAAAATGAGGGGAAAAAATCAAAATTTTACCAAATTGACCAAGAAAGCTGAAATTTGGGATATACCCTATTTTCGACATGCCAAATCAATTGGAACCGGTTTCAACCCGTTTTGAGCAGTTCTGGAGCCTCCAGCAGATTTTTGAAACTCGAAGTTCCCACAAAATTCCATCAAATTGGAGTTGTAAAGCTAAAATTTATTCTAAAAACTAATTTCAATACGCTACGAAGTACTGCAAGTGAATTTCAAGTCGTTTTGGATCCTCCAGTGACTTTTTGAAAATTCCTGAAGCCTCCAGCAGGTTTTTGAAACTTTAAATTTTCACAAAATTTCATCAAAATCTAGATGGAAAGCTGAAATTTACTCTACACTCCAATTTTAACGCCTTTTGAAACCGACTCATGGTGGATTCAAGTCATTTTAGAGTCTCCAACGAATTTTTTGAAAATTACTAGAGCCTCCAATAGATTTTTGAAACTTGAAATTTCCCCAAAATCAATATGCTACGAAGTTGACTGCTGGTGAATTTCAAGTCGTTTTGGCGCCTCCAGCAACTTTTTGAAAGGTTGTATGACGTTTTTTTGAAAAATTTCATTTCCTAAAAGTAGCTGGAAGCTTCAAAACCATTTGAAACCACCGTTTAGTCTGCGAAGTAAATTTCAGCTTGCCAACTCCGTTTGATAAATTAATGTTGGTGAAATTTCAAGTTTCAAAAATCTACTGGAGGCTCCAGTAATTTTCAAAAAAGTCACTGGAGGCCCTAAAATGACTTGAACCCACCTGAAGTCGTATTCAAAGGGTGTTAAAATTGGAGTGTAGAGTAAATTTCAGCTTTCCATCTCCTATGCTGCATTAACAAAATCATGTAGGTACCCTTACTATGGTAGATCGGGGGGAGAAGGGTTGCATGGCCATAACTACATTCTGCGGTGACCTTAACTTTTGAGTTGAAAGTCACACAGAATCGTTTTTTAGCTTGAGAGGTGCCTCTTGGACAGAAGGAACGTATGGTTCCTCAAAGTGGGGGCATTTTCGAAAAAATCATGGTGTTTTCGCTACCATATAGCCCCTAAACAACTTGTTTCGGAGATACCTACTTATTTGAGATTAAGCATCGACTTAGGTGATTATCATGAAAATCCAAGTTCACTTTTAGGGTTCTATATGCTGAGTGGTTGAAAATTTGCTAATCGCTTATTTTTGGGTAAATTGATGTTTTGAAAAATATATTTTCTACTCAAATATTACGCATGAATTATGTCAAAACATCGAAAGATGTTATTTTTGAAACTGGAAGATTATTTTGGAATAAAGTATAGTGGTGCCAATTGTTTTGCCATTATTGCCAACTTCAAAAAACAAAAAAAAGTGTTGTTTAATTTCAGAGGTTTAACGTTTAAACCCTTCTTCTCTGTGAAGACTGTGAAGCTAAATGTTACAATGTAACACAGAATGCGCAAATAAACTTCATCACCATTTTTGTATATTTTTTTGATTTTTTGAAATTGGCAATATGCAGTGGCCAAAAATTGGTACCTCTGCATTACAAAATATTTCCCCAGTTTCAGTAGTTATTTCTTAGGTATTTACTCAAAAATAAGCGATTTGTAAATTTTCAACTACTCAGCTGAAACCCAAAAGTGGTCTCGGATTTTCATGGCAATAGCCTAAGGCGACGCAAAATCTGAAATGCTGTCTTTTGGGGACTAGGCCATTATTCCCAAAACAGGATGTGTTGTGGCCAGAGCGAAAAAAACACGTTTTAAAAAAATATATCTTCCCTTTGAAGAATCACGCATCTTTCCAGGGACCTCTGAAGCAAACAAAAACATCATTTTTTGGATGACTCTCAACAGCTCAAAATGAAGGTCTCCACTGAATTTAGTAAATTTTCGCGATCCACTCCAATCCTTACAGTAGGTATAAATATGTAGGTACCTGTACTTAATCCGTTTTTTTAATTCGCCATACATTTAATAATTTTTCCATTTAGGTAGTAACTCACTGAGCTGAAATATGATGAAAAGTTATCAACAAATTTCATCATAAGAATTTGATACCTAAGTAATTATTTCGAGCAAATTAATAAATAAGTCGTTCGAATATTCAGGCGATATCTCGTGAATGCTAGATATTAAAAGATAAACGAATGCAAAATTAAAGATTTCTTGAATATCATACTTTCTTATGGTACGTTTTGATTTGATTTAAATTCCATCATTCATTTCACATTCGTACTGTTTTCAACTACGTTGTGTATCGCTGTAACGTTAAACCTTGCAAATTTATCATCTTATTTTTTTTGCGTGCCATTTAGTTGTTTTAAAACGGTTTTTAATTTTTTCGGTTTTCGGTTAATGAGGACACTGTAATGTTTCACATAATAACGTCAATTGTCATCGTTCTGTGCACATTATTTTTGCCGACCGAGCCGACCGACCAGAAGAAGATAGTGTGGACAACTGTACCAGGACTTACTTACACTACACCATCCGACCTACCCGCTCCGATCGCTGACTATTATGATGGTGTGTTTGGTCATTTTGGTACCGATCATTATTATGCCGAAAACTACATGGATATTCCTGGAAAATATGAAGATGCTAAAGCACGGATAGTTGGATGGAAACGAGCGTTTGGAAGTTTAAAAATCCATTATCAAGCTCTAAGCACCAATTATACAAAACTTGAAAACAAGTACCAAGGGCTGAAGATGGATAAGAAATGCTCCGATTTTATCCGAGATTATATCCCTTCGGTAGAACGCGACTATATTCAACACAAACAAGGCTTCAAAGAAGACTTTATCGTTGAACACCCATTTTTCATCGAAGCATACAATGATTTAGATACCGAACAACACAAAATTAAAAAAGTCTACAAGATACTTAAATCCAACGGTTTGAAATTTGAAGACCGGAAACTCTGTTCATTCAAATATATGTCAACGGAGGAGTACAATGGTCCTGTTCCAGATGATATTACGAACTGGGACCCAAATGAAAGGGGTAATCTCAATAAATGCGAGCAATGGATCTTTTTCCTGGACGCAGTAAAAAAGGAGACATCCACATCAAGAAGCTCCGAAATTCAAATGTGGCAACTCGTAATGGACAATTTTGAAAAATTAACAAATAAACCGTACCCAATGCTGGTACAAGCTATACTTTATGCATTCTATCGGTCTCACCAGTACCACCATGGAGTATCATATGAAAAAGCAGATGACACAAATGGAGAAAAGAATGCTGAAAAAATAATATCTAGTCCAGACGAAATGATGCGCTGCATGTTCAAGGGGTTTGTCGATTGGCAGAATGACAAAACAATGACTCTTTTCTCCCAGACAACTCCGTGGACAATGCCAAAATTCCAAATACGCTTAGAGGGAGAAAAACCGATTGCAAAATCTACGGAAAAATTTACCGTTGATCCCAAGCTTACAATTTTTCCGATGTATACCAAGACCAAGGTACAAGAAGATTAAAAATTAGTTCCATTTTAATGGCAAGTGTTCTTTTTAATCACCTATTTTCTTTTTTTTATAATTTCTTTTCAAAAATGATTTTTTTAAAATCAATAGTACTGAGTACCTACCTATTTGAAATGCCGCAATATGATTTAAATTATATTGGGGCTCTTTTCAATCAGAATTTGCTGAATTGTGTAGAAATCACTAAAATCTACTTATGCGTGATAGGAATACTTAGGTACCTACGTAGGTACTGTTTAAAAAATATTTTGTGGTGGGAGAAAAAACTGGAAACACCAAAAACAACCATAAAACAAAAAATTCAGAAAATTTTTCGTTTTGAGGTTTTGAAGTTTTTGATTTTGGAATTTCCCAGAAATTTTCCAAAAGGAAAATTTCAGATTTCTTTGAAGATATGAGAGCCGACGATACACAACTTAATTGTAACTAATAACCTCATATCCACTTTGGTGTACTGGATATCCTATTATGCACTCTCCTGGTTCTAATGGATGTGTTTCAAGTGCATATAATTAATATCTCTCGCGATTCGTATGTTAGCTCAGTGCATGATCATAGGGTCGTATGAATCGCGGACGAGGAATTATTCCTACTTCCCACCATAATTTAAATTTATTTATATTCACGTGGAGTGAAGTGACTTCGAACAAATCACAATAATTGTATATCACAATGCCAGAATACCATATTTACTCACACCAAAGGAATACTTACTCGTTTCGTAGAAATACTTACTAGTGTAAAAGATGGAATGATATACCAAGTTGAATAAATGACAAATTCGATAAATGTCAATAAATAAGAAAAAGAACTTGAATGCACATTATAATATATATTTAAAGGCCAAGAGAAATTATTGACATTCTATAACGAATTGTCCTTTTTGATTTGTGTACTTAGAAAATAACTTATCAGAATAAAGGGATTTTTTATTGGGAAAGGGAGAACTTATCAGAATAACTTATCAGAATAAAGGGATTTTTATTGGGAAAGGGAGAACTTATCAGAATAAAACTTATCAGAATAAACTTATCAAAATAACTTATCAAAATAAAGGAAATTTGGGAAAAAAAGGAAAAGAAAAGCCCTAAAGTGCCTACCTCTGTACTAAATTGTCAGAAATCGATCCGAGACAGACGAGAATCGAAAACTTATCCTCAATAGAAACAGTGCTAAGGACAAGAATTGTCGCTATGGCGATGAAAATACCCGAGTCGTGGATGTCTGATACATTTAGTATCGTAGGTTTCGTATGACCGAATTGCCTACTTAACTTGAACACGAACTGTACTGGATCTAAATTTATCTCTTGGATTGCGCTGCAGATCAATCCAAGTAGATACGATGACGACATCGGAAGTTGTAGTACTTACCAACTAACAACTTGCAACGTAGATTGTTACAAATTCTTGAAGAACGACTCATTGATAGCTAACCGAAGCTATGGCGCTTGTGTGCCGGTTAGCGAGCATTAGATAAAGCTATGGCGCTTCATTCTAATACTGAGGATTTCCGTCTCGGACCGGACGTTTTATAGCCTGCGGAAGACGAAAATCGGGGAGGAGTAAGTGGTGCACGCGCTGCACGCGGCACGCGGCGTTATCCGGCGCTATCTTATACCGGCCGTGGAGATAACGCACCCTACTACCTAGTACGAGTGAAATATTACGTCATATTCGTGTGTAATCGGCGATATTCGTGGAAAACTTGATTGTTATTGGTTGATATATCGGAAGTGGAGGTAAACTTGGCGCCACTACCGGAAATACGAAGTTATAATCGTGTATAATCGTCGATATTCGATACTCTCGCGACTGTAATTGGTCGTAGGCGCCACCACCACTTGATAGGTTGGGGAAAATGTCGCATTTGGTCTCTGACGTAATAAATGGTCATTAAAATGGTCGAATATCTGCCGCTAAGGGGACAGAAAAATGTACATTCACCTAAAAGATCGGAGAAAATCGAATCTGTATAGAGACATGATTATTTTCTCCCACGTTAGGTGACAGGAATACAACGAAATAAATTTCTCCCAGTATATAGGTGATAGAAAAATTCATAAATTGGTTTCTCCCTGCTTAAGTGACGGAAGAAAATTATTTTCACCCACTAAAGTGGAAGAAAAGGCTGTAATTTTCTCCCACTACAATTTTTTTCCACACATATTCAGTCCTTGTAGGTAATACAGCACTGTGGTTTTTGTAGTTTTCGCATTTCTTTGTTAATTTTTCATAATTTTTTTAGTATAACAATCTGCCAAATTGATCACTTGTTTATTGGTAGGTACTATTTTTTTTTTTCTAATCTCACATTTCTGCCCCCTGAAGTTTTGCCAAATTGACCACTTGTTTTCGGTTACCTAGTAATTTTGTTTCTAATCCGACTTTTGTGCCTCAGGAAATAAATGAATTCTGTACAAATGCCTATTTTTCCTACTTTGAAATGATATCATCATCGTTTTAATAATCTTTGTGATTTTTTTAAGGTGGGTACGTCTTGTAAATTTGTACTTTTTTCTTGTACCTATTTAGAATTTTGTTATGTATATGTACATACTATATTTCTTGCTGTATGGTTGTCAGTTGTCATTTCCATATCCATATGTACATAATACAAATACATTATTATGTATCTAAGTACTTAATTAGGTAGGTACTTATGTAGGTTGTAAACAATACCATCGTTTTTGTAAGTTTCATTTTTTGTTTGTGTTTTTTTTTTTTGGTATTTTAGTCACCTTTGTATTTCTAGTGATTTTCAATTACAATTTGTCATATTCACCACTTGAGTCATTTCTATCATTCAGTTTGGCTGCTTATAGGACATATGCATTCATCTAATCACCAAAATTTGATGCAACATTCAATTATCAACATCCTGTGAAAATGTAATTTGTATTTTTGTGATAGAATTTCTCAATAAAAGTTCAAAAGTTTAAGAAGCTTAAAAATTTTGTAGAACTCTTGGCTTTAAAAGATGTGTGTTTTAAATTTCATGCATGTACCTTAGATACCCCATGGTTTCTCTTTCCAACAGGTGCTTCAAAAAATTTGAAATGTTGATTTTGATTCCAGGTAGATAGGCAATGCTATATTTTGAAAATTTACACAGTTGCCAGAAGATGTTCAAGACATACTTTACCTCTTGATGTTGAAAACAATCGATTGTAAGTATTTCAACAAACATGTAAGCTGATTTGTTTTCAAATTGAAACAATTTGGAACAGGAACCATTCTCAATATGAGTAGGCCCGACGCAACACAGATAATGATGAAGAAAATTTGGCCATATAGAAAGTTCACTGAAGAATCACACCTACCTTGCAAGGTAAAATTTTTCTGGGTGAGTCCCAACTCAAAATAAAGGTCTCCAGTTCTCCACTGAATTTGGTAAAAATTCTCAGAAATTTTTTCGCGACCCACTCTCGTACATATGTTTAGGTAATCCCTTTTTTTTATTTACCAACATTTGATAATTCTTTCATTCAAGTAGGTACGTACGTATATTTAGATAGTAAGTACATATGTAGGTAACTCAGTAGTCAGTGGGCTGAAATATGATGAAAAAGTTAATCAGCAAATTTCATCATACAAATTTTATAATCTATTTTGAGAGAACTAATTAATTTGTTCAAACATTCAATCGATATCTCACGATGCCGCAAATGCTAGGTATTAATTAAAGATGAACGAAGTTAAAATTGAAGATCTCTAGAATAAGTACATTTTGATTTGATTTGAATTCCATCAATCATTTCACATTTGTACATTTTTCAACTAATACCTACGTTGTGTATCGCTGTAGCGTTTAATCTTATAAATTTATTCCTATCAGCTTATTTTTTTGTGTGCCCTTTTACTTTTTTCAAAACGGGGTTTTAACTTTTTTTTTTTTGCTGATGAGGACACATGTTAATGTTTTACATAATGATATCGATTCTTATCATTCTGTTTACATTATATTTGCCGACTGTGGAGAACAAAATATGGACACGTCAGCCAAACGTTACATATCTGATACCATCCTTCCCAGCCACAACAATTTCTGAATATTATGATGATGTGTTGGCTCATATTGATGACAGTCACTGGTATTCCGATGAAAAAATAGACACTGCTGATAAATATAAAGATGCTAAAGTACGAATAAGAGGATGGAAACGTGTTTATGCAAGGTTAAGAATCCATCATCAAAATCTAAGCACCCATCATCAAAATCTTCGAAACATTTACCAACAGATGAAGCTGGACAAGCAATGCTCCGATTTTTTTCGAGATTATATCCCTTTGGTAGAACGCAACTATCTTCAACCCAAACAAGGCTTCAAAGAAGACTTTATCGTTGAACACCCATTTTTCATCGAAGCATACAATGAATTGGATACCGAACTACACAAAATTAAAAAAGTCTACAGGATACTTAAATCCACTGGATTGAAATTCAAGAACCGGACACTCTGCTCATTCAAATATATGTCAACGGAGGAGTACAATGGTCCTGTTCCAGCTGATATTATGAACTGGGACGCAAATGAAAGGGGCAATTTGAATAAATGCGAGCAATGGATCTTTTTCCTGTATGCAGTAAAAAGGGAGACATCAACATCAAGAAGCTCTGAAATTCAAATGTGGCAGAGCGTAATAGACAGTTTTGAAGAATTCACAAATAAACCGTACCCAATGCTGGTACAAAATATATTACATGCATTCTATCGGGCTCATCACCAGTACCACCACGGAATATCATATGAAAAAGCAGATGCAAAAGATGGGGGGAAAAATGCTGAAAAAATGATATCTAATCCAGACAAAATGATGCGCTGCATGTTTAAGGGGTTTGTCAATTGGCAGACTGAAGAAGCAATAACTCTTTTCTCCCAGACAACTCCGTGGACAACGCCAAAATTCCAAGAACGCTTAAAGGGGAAAAAACCGACTGCAAAAGTTACGGAAAAAGTTACCGTTTCTCGCAAGTTTACCTGGTTTCCAACTTACACGCGCAATAACCCGCAAGAAGATGGAAATTAGTTCCATTTTAATGGCAAGTGTTCTTTTTAATCATCTACTTTCATTTTTTTAAATAATTTCTTTTCATGTTTTAAATACAAAAATCACATTTTTTTTGCAAACTTTCAATTTTTTCAAATCGACTTTATGAAATGATGCCATCCTAATTTTTTAATATGTTGTTCAGCATGAAAAGTTGTTCATTTTTGAGCCTTTGAGGTAATTTTTTGTACAAAGAAGAGTAGCAACACTGACTTTTATGATATCACCAAAAAGCTTTTCATTTTGGTAGGTATCGCGGTTATTGAGTAATCCACTGCTGAAATGGATGATATTTCAAGTTCACTGAAAACTTTGACACCCCCTAGTAGCCTTTAAAAAAAGGCTAGAGGACTGCGATTTGCGCCAATGGTCATTCCATTTGAAAGATCTTTTCACAGGAAAAATTTCAAAAAAATCGCCGAACCCCCCTACACTTGTTGGTTCAATTGACGTGGAATGACCCAACAGCAAAAAAGCTAGACTTTTGAACAATTTTTGGGAAAAAATAAAACTTTTTAGAATTTTTTGCATCGTTGATATTTTTTTGGGCATTAGAGTGGAATTTTTAGGTAATTTTTAAGAAGGGGACTGGATGGATTTTTTTTGCGAAAAAGTGGCCATTTTTGGCAAGAAACGAGGCTGTTTGGAAATTTTGTCAAAAAGTGAGATTTTAATCGCTATTTTTGGCAGAAATTTTGCATCGTAGTTATAGTTGAAAAACAATAGGTACAATAGTGTAGGTATACCTAGTACTTACCTAGGTTCATACGTTTACAAATTATTCACTTACTGATATTACTACCTAGCATTTTTTTTCTCTTCAAGATGTAAGTATGCAAAATTGAATTTTTGAACATTTTTTAAAAATAGGTAGTAACTTTTGTAAGGTGGCATTATGGCCTCACTGTCTTGGAAGTGCATTATATTGTAATGATTCTCTAAGTTGGTGAGATCCTATAGCTTTCAATGATTCGATCCTTTAGGTCTTGACAACTTAGGGATCGTTTGATTTATTAAGGTAAGAAGTAAGTACTCGCAAATTCAAAGGGTGTACCTACTTGAGAATAGCGAGGGTGTGGTTTTGTTACATTCTTATAATTTCCATATTTGGATAAAGTGGCGCTAGCTTATAATCTCTCGAGATTGACCCAAAACTGCACGTATAACTTTAGCTAGATTCGATCTCAAGATCACTTCTTGTTCATCCATCAAGGTAGGTATGTGAGTCGGAACGGTCCTAACCTGTCATGGGTGACATAGGGGATTTATTCGGGAGTAGTACCATTTTGTAGCTCTCGTCGAGGCGAACACAGCGCGCTACCTACAAGCCCCTCTATCTATTCATGGGAAGAAACTACGGGCGTCTAAAGTCTAGAAAATGAGCATAACGGATTAGCCTACCTTCATTTTTGAAGGATCCATGCAATTTTGAAGTTTTGAAACAGAACAATTTCTGAAAAATTTCAAATTTAGGTACTCAAATTGATCTGTTTCAAAACTTCAAAATTGCATGGATCCTTCAAACATGAAGGTAGGCTAATCCCAAAAATTGCAATTTTCATCTAAAAAAATGTTCTACAAGTTCCCTAGGTCAAATTTTTCATTTGGACAAATTTTCATTTTTTGGTTTTGCTAATTTTCTAGACTTTAGACGCCCATAGTTTCTTCCCATGAATAGATAGAGGGGCTTGTAGGTAAAGCCCCCTTGTTCCTCCATGATGAGAGCTAAGCTTTAAGTTCTCTGCCCCAGTAAACTGCTTAGGGAGAGTAAACATGTACCTATAGTTTTAAGGTCAATTTTATTAATTATCCTTTATCAATGACAGGTGAATAATTATGTTTTGACACGTGATTCGGTGTTGACATCTTGTGGCAGTGCCACCATTGACTTGCTGAAAAGGGGACATTTTGACGTCATTTTGTACAGAATTGCATCTCAACAAGTCGAGTGTGCGTGTGTGTAAGCGTGCGTGAGTATGAAATGTCCCCCTTTCAGCTTGATTAAATGTATTTTATGCATTTCACCGCCAGAGTGCAACACTTGTTCGTCAACTCCGAATTAGATAATCAGACACAGTGTCTTCTTCTAATTACATTTTATCAGGCTAATGTGTATACTTTGAAAAACCGTATTATTAAGAGACTAAATGTGATTGAACTAAGGCACTGGTGAATAAATATGCCTGTCCCGTAATTACTCCACAATGCTGGTTCTTGAAATGTACTGTATATTTTGGCAAGATCGCTCTTCTGAAATGTATTTTTACATCACAGCACTTTGCTAATGTGGGTATTAGAGTGTGGGAGGCCTTTTTAGAAATTTTATTGGCAATTGAAATTTCACTCTCAAATTTTTTCCAATTTTTCAAAAAATTTGTTTTGAAAAAAAGTCACTTGAAAAGGATTGGAGAATATACAACATCTGTTTCGATATTTAATACTGATTCCGAATATATTGTTGTTGAAATGAATTTCAACCAACATTATTCTGCTTGAATTTATTAATTTTAAAAATAATACCATGGTGGGTAATAGCGCCACATTATTTTTGATGGGTTATTTTTAAGGGGGGTTTCAAAAATCCAATTTTTGCACCAAAAAGACAAAAAGTACATGTTTCTTGGCCTCACAAATTGATTGGAAGTGGTTTCCAGCCATTGTGAGCAGTTCTGAAGCCTACAGCAAATTTTCAAAAATAATAACATTGACCATACAAAACTACACCTAACCTTGTTGGAAGGCTGAAATTTTGCACATGGTACATTATTGACCTCCCAAATTGACCCGTCTTTGAGTTTTTAGGCATTTCCGCACCATTTTTGAGGAATTTTGTTTTTTTTTTAATAAAAAAAATTGTGGTGTTATTATCCGCCAAGGTTGTGTAATTCCGCCAACTGAGGTTCCTCAACAAAAACATTACTGGTGCTTTTGTCAAATTCTATTGAAATAATTTGACAGCAGTAAATTAAAATAGATATATGTAGTTTTCCAACTTTTCCGCTTCTTTTGACATATTCAATTCACAAATACAGTTTGCTACAGCTTGACAATTTCAGTTTGAAAAAATTTGTGGCGTATTTACCTGCCGGTACCTTACAACGATTACATTGGTGAAACGAATCTGTGTATTAATTATTTCGGGAATTCATGAGCCTAAACAGTAAACACCTATGTCGTATAAGCTGAGCTAGCAAGGGGTAAGTAAATAGTTTCTTCTTGATATTGGAAATATTTGCATAAGGATATTTCTAATCTTTCACTCATTAGGGAATTACTCTCATCCTTCCACCATATTGTATTAATTTTGTGCTTGTATACAGTCTAACACTTTGGTAACCAAAACTGTAGAAAAAGTACCTAAAGTACTTAACTTTTAATAACTTTAGTAGGTAACTTGGTTTACTTAAAAAGTGACCAAGTAGGAGCTCTGAGAAAGGTCATAACCTTGTTTCAAGAAATAAAGTTTTTTCAGGTTGGTATGCTCCAGCCATTGTTTTATAATTATATTCTGGCACCTTTGAATTCCCAAAATATTTGATTTTGAGGCACAGCCCCAAAGAGCTATACTGAAAGGCCAGATTGGTGTGTTTATTCTCAAGATTTAGCCTCGATTTCAGCCCCATGAGCCAGTATAAATCCCGCAACTTCTGTAGTTTTTTTTGAGCGAATGTGTTGGCTCCAATTCAGTCTTGAATCTCAGTGTATATACCAAGGTACTTTGTAGAGTTGGAGTAGGGCACAATTGCATCATTAATACTGATTGGCAAGTAAGGGTGAGTATGTACCCAACAAACCACCTAGACACAATCTTGGAAAAAAAATACAGTTGAGTTGGCTCAAATTTTAAGTTGAGTTTAAGTCAATAAATTTCCTTTTCATCATTTTTTTTTCAATGTAAAATCTACCTACCTATTCTCGTACATAATTGGTATAAAATTGATCAGAATTTACCTTCAAGTATATTTCATGTCGAGACATCGTCACATATTTTCTGCCTATAATTATTTCAAGAGTATGAGTGCCTACCATGATTTGATGGGAAAATCCCTGCACTTCGACTCCACCTCAACGCTCCCACTAGGCCACGACTCACAAATTAGAGTGAGATGACCCCTTAGAAATGAAGCCAAATGTTGCAACACTTCTTTTCACCAACATTAAAATTTTTTGTAAAACTACTTATACAGTTTGATGCACACTTTATCGTATATCTGCAAATAATAAATGGATGTCAATGCTGAATAATCAATGTCTATTTTTTTTAAAATCAATTTTTGGTTTACTTTTACTACTTCTGTGCTGTAAATCAACCAAAAAATTTTGAAGCGATTTTCATACCATTTTCATATTTTCTCATCAAAAATGAGTCAAAATCAACTTCAACTTCAATGTGCAGAAAAAATTTTATATTTTTGAGAAAAAAATTGATGAATATAATTTTTCCATTTGGGTAAGTATTTGGATAGGTAGATACTTACATGATAACTCACTGGGCTGAAATAAATGATGAAAAGTTACCAGCAAATTTCATCATAAAAATGTGATACCTATACCTAATTATTTTGAGAGAACTAATAAATAAGTCCATCAAATATTCAAGCGATATCTTGTGAATGCTATAGATAGGTAGGTATTGAAAGATAGATGAATGTAAAATTAAAGATTTCTAGATTACCATAGGTACCTACTTTTTTTGTGATACGTTTTGATTTGATTTGAATTCCATCGGAATCATTTCATATTCCTTCAGTTTTCTACTACATACGTTGTGTATCGCTGTAGCATTAAGCCTTACAAATATTTTTTTGTGCAGGCACCATTTAGTTTTTTTTTAATAGAACGGTTTTCATTTTTTTTTCATTTTTTTTTAGTTTTCAGCTGATGAGGATACTGTACAATGTTTCACATAATAACGTCAATTGTTATCGTTCTGTTAACATCATATTTGCAGACTGTGGAAAACAAAATATGGACACGTCGACCAAATGTTACATATGAGATACCATTCGTCATCCCCACTACAATTCCTGACTATTATGATGATGTGCTGGGTCATATTAATGACAGTCACTATTACGTTGATACCCATGAGGATATTACAAAAAAATATGAAGATGCTAAAACACGTATAGTTGGATGGAAACGTGTGTATGCGAGTTTAAGAATGCATTATCAAAATTTCAGCACCCATCATCAAAATTTAAGTGTCCATCATCAAAATTTAAGCGCCCATTATAAAAATCTAAGCGCACATCATTATAAACATGCTCATAACGCTTACATAAGGATGTTGCGGGATAAGGGATGTTTCGATCTTCTTCGGGATTATATTCCTTCGATAGAACGTGATTTTATTCAACACAAACAAGGCTTTGAATCCGACTTTGAGAAGAGCAACCCAACTTTTACCAATGAATACATCCATTTACATAATAATTTGCACAAAATTTTTATTGTCCACGATGTACTTCGATCGACTGGATTGAAATTTGATAATCGTAGCATCTGTTCATTCAAATATATGTCCGCGAAGGAGTACTATGGTCCATTACCGAAATACATTAAGAACTGGCCAACAGACGACAGGAATAATTTAAATAAATGCGAGCAATGGATTTTCTTCCTGAATGCAGTAAGAAAGGAGCAATCGCCAAGTAAAAGCACTGAAATACTAATCTGGCAGACCATTATTGAGAAATTTGAAAAATTAACGAGAAAACCGTACCCATTACTGGTACAAAATATATTTAATGCATTGTACTGGTCGCACCAGCATCATCATGTTCATCATGCGGTACAATCTGCGAGTGAAGATACAACGGATAAGGAAACGTGCGCTGGCGGCAGAAAAAAATATGAACGATGCGAAAAGATGTATTGTTTGTACTATGGGTTGCTTACTTGGCAGTTCGGGAAAAAAACAACTTTTACACCCACAACATCTCCATTGACAACTCCGATTTTCCAACAATACTTGGAAGGAGGAAAGCCAACCACAACAGTTAATCCTGATGACACGACACCCGATGACATTTCTATTGATTGGTTTGGTTTAGGTACACGAACAAAAAAAAACATCACAAACTAAAAGTTAGTTCTTTTTTAGTGGAAATTAAGGTTATTTTCAATTTCCTTTTATTTATCATTTCTTTTCAAAAATGTTTTTTTTTTTTTTTGCAGATCGCAATCATTACCGAGTACAGCAGTCTCAACATTGAAGTAGGTACCTTGACAGAGGCTCCAGGAGGATTAAAAATCATCAGTAATCAAATCTGGAGGTCAAAAATAGGATGCAATCCAGAGTTCAGCTTTCTAGGCCAATATAGTGAAATTTAAATTCTTCCCTTGTTTTATGCAAAAATTTCAATGTTTGAAAATTCACCAAAAAATTGAGAAATAAATTTCAGATTTTGAAATTTTGACTACATAGAAGTGAATTTTGAGAACACATACGAGTAAGACGTATCCACAACTGCGATGAAAAGTGCGATTATTTCCTCAGGCTATCAAAAATACTTACTTTATCGAGTTCACTGGTTTTGGCAGTGAAGTCGAATCATTATACTAAACGAACTGGAACGTTACCAAAAGAACATAAAACGAATTACGAGTGCTAATTGTAAGTACAATTCAAATAAATAAATATAACACACATTTAAAACAATTGTCATTCTTTGTTCCAATTAAATGAACTAATGTTAATTTCGTGATATTTATTTATTTTTTTCTACCGACACTTGAACTATTTTAACCGCTTTTCCTTTTTCAAATCAACATCTACTAACGAAGAAAATAGAGCATGAGGATGAGGCCTTGCGGAAGATAGACGATTCACCACCTGCATAGAACAGTCGCATTTTTCACTTGCAGCAGACAATGCAGATAATCAAACTAGAGTAGGTTTTCTCGGATAATTATTCTCGAACGTCTGCCAACTTCAAATAGCTTTGTAACAGATGGCAAATATTTCCAAGATGAGACTTTTGCATTGTCAGACCTTATAAGGACTCTAAAATATCTCACTAATATTAGCTAAAATTCCAGACGTTGAAATTAGTTTTGTGATTTTTGACAAAATTTAAAATAATTATTTAGATTTGGGATTTGGGCCAAAAAAAAGTCACCAAATTGACATAAAATTTTAAATTAGGTTTGTACTCTATTCTAGACACCCCAAGTCGATTGGTGATGGTTTCCAGCTGTTCTGGAGGTTTCGACAAATTTTTGAATTTCCCAGTTGAAAAAAAAACACTGTGAGCACTGAGCAGGGTGAAAATTGAATCCAGATTCATTATCTTTGTGGTCTATTTGATCAATTTAGCGACATGTTTTTGAAATCTTTTCGTGCCCGTTCAAATGCCTACATTTTTCTCTAATATAATTTACCAATTTTTGAAAAAAAAAAAAATGAAATCTCTGAATGCTTTAGAATGGTTTGAAACCATCATCAATCAATTTGGGATGTCGAAAATAGAGTACAAGGGTAGTTCTATCAATTTTACACAATTTTGCAGTATGTTTCCTCGCAAAAAAAAAATTGTTCTGAGAATTTTTTTTGGTTGGAATAGTTAATATATACACTTGAGACTTCATTGATAGTGTTGTGCCCAATTCATATCTCTCAGGGGAGGGGGGAGAGCCATTTGAAAATGTGGGACTTTTCTGCAAATTTCGCATCAAAACTGATCTTTTTTGAGAGAACTGATCACCTACAAAATTAAGAAAAGTGTTTCAGTAATTCAAATAATTTTTAAATTGAGAATATACCACGAATTTTAAGGATTTCTAGGTGAAAATTTCTCCGGCTTAGTCAAAAAAGTATAAATTCCATGGCGAAGGAAAAAACGCCATTCCCCATGACGGTGGAAAAACCTTTATTAAATAGGGATAATATAAATGTAAAATTGTTTAAATTCGTGTTTTTTAGTGTAAGTAGTATCAGTACTCACCACATAATAATTTTTCAGCATTTCCCAGTTTTTCTCTGTTTGTGTATGGCGGAGCTGAGAAACCATGACGAAAGAAGCGGCAAAAGATAAATAACCATATTTTCATGGAATCACGTTTACATACTGCATAGCGGTGTTCGGATTCAGTATTTTATCAGTGGACAAGATTTGGTGAACTGCCTAAACAGTTTTTCCATTTTCAAACACCAAAATTTGTAAATAGTGAGCCATTGGGAATGCATTGAAAATTAACCACGCCGAGGGAACAAAAACTCAAAGACAGAGGTTTGAGGTCACTCCACAGCATATAGGTGTCACTGAAGTGAATTGTGTTCATACTATAATTTGCGTGTAGTTTTCAGGAATAAAAAAACGAATGTCAAAATTGCAGAACATCACCACTCTTTGCTAACTAGCTATGTAACTATTTAAAAACGAGATGTGAGACAGCCATGACGATGGAACTTTTGATCATATAAGGGGGTCTGTAGCCCGGGGGAGGGGGGTAAATTCATTGTAGTGCCTGAAAATGTTAGATGGGGACAACTTTTATTGACAAAGCCATTCACCATTAGTTTTCATGTGCATACTGTAAGTGAAATTTTACACGGACGCAAATAGTGTAAAATTGGTAGAACTACCCACAAACCAAATTTCAGCTTTCTAGGTCAATTTGGTAAAATTTCAATTTTTCTTTTCAGCCCAAATTTGAATTTTCAAAAATTCACTGAAAATCGAAAAATGAATTTCAGTGCCTAAAATTTTGGCTGGTGGTGTATTTTAGAGTCCTCTATCGATTACCCGGAGTCTGATTCGAAATTTGCGCTGGATAGAACACTTTCCTTGTACGGAGAACGTATAGGCAATATAGACCACAATCCATACACAAAAAAGTGCTCTAGAAGTTGATTTTTATTTTTTTTTCGGGAACCAAACAAAAGCGTAAAATGAAGGTACTATGTGCCTTATTCAGAAAAGTGCAATTTTGAAATTTTTCTCTTGCACAAATGGGGGGTGGACCCTCAAAAAGGTGATTTTGGGGACATGGTGGTCGGAACCACAAAAACTCGACGGGGTTGTGTTGGGGGACTTCTCCCGATACCAAATATGTGATTTTTTCCGTGACACCGTGCACAACTGCATATTATGGAACTTTGAATGCGATTTTTATGCATTTTTGGCCAATTTCGACGGTAAAACGGCTCTTATGACCAGAGTATGGCCTGGAACCAATGGATTCTTGGACGTGTGTTAAACGGGGACATTTGAAGCCAAACTGCGCAAAAACGGTGAAAAAATACCTGCACAACACGATTTTATGCGCACTTATGGGTTTGTCAGCTACCCCCCACCACCGGAATTCAACAATGCATTATCTATCCGATAATTTCGATGCGACCTATCAAAATGGTATAAAATTTCGCGCTGAACTCTAAAATCGCAGACATTTTTCATTTCCACCCCCACATGATGGCGTTTTGCCCCCCCCCCCAAACTGAATCCAACTATGATATTGAACACATTTTGCACATTTCGCGTTGATGGTGAGGATTTATGTCTACGCAATCAGAATGAATCTTATATTCGTTATTTGGGAATATTTTTGCTTCAAAATTTTTCATTCAATCTCCACCCCCTCCCCTCCCCTTTCAAGGCTATGTTAGAACATACATTTTAAAACTTAGACATGACCAATCGAAATGGTATACAATTTTGAGCTGAGCTCGAAAATTGCCATCATTGTTCATTTGCACCCTCTCGGTGGAGTTTTGCCCCCTCCCACCATAAAGCTAACTATGAAATTGAATACTACAAGATGAAATGAGAAAAAAACATAAAAATAAGAACAATGAGAAAAAATACAAACAAATAAGAAAATTGGAACAAATCAAAAAATGGAACAACAGTGAAAGATACGAAAAATGTAAATAATGAAAAAAAAATGATGTGAAATGAGTGAACACAAAATAAGAAAAAATATTTAAAAATACAAACAAAAAAATGGAACATGAATAAAATTTCCAAAAAAAAAGCGAAAAAACAAAATGAAAAATGAGAAAAAAACACGAACAAATAAGGAAATTGGAACAAAAATGAAAGATGAAAAAAGTATAAATGAAAAGGAATGATATAAAATCAGAAAAAATAGAAAAATAAAAAATGAATACAAATCAAAAAATGGAACAACAGTGAAAGATACAAAAAATATAAATTAAAAAAAATGATGTGAAATGAGTAAAAACAAAAGTAGAAAAATGATTTAAAAAATACAAACAAAAAAATGGAACATAAATAAAAAATTCCAAAAACACAAACGGAAAAAACGAAATGAAATGAGAAAAAAAGAGAAAATTAAGAACGAGAGAAAAATACGAAAAAATAAGAAAATTGGAACAAAAATGAAAGATGAAAAAATAACAGAAACATGCTCAGATAACGAATGTGAGAAAAAACTCCACCGAGGGGGTGCAAATGAAAAATGATTGCAATTTTCGAGCTCATCGCAAAATTGTATACTATTTCGATTGGTCATGTCTAAGTTTTAAAATGTATGTTCTAACATAGCCTTGAAATGAAAAATTTTGAAGCAAAAATATTCCCAAATAACGAATATAAGATTCATTCTGATTGCGTAGACATAAATCCTCACCATCAACGCGAAATGTGCAAAATGTGTTCAATATCATAGTTGGATTCAGTTTGGGGGGCAAAACGCCATCATGCGGGGGTGGAAATGAAAAATGTCTGCGATTTTAGAGTTCAGCGCGAAATTCTATACCATTTTGATAGGTCGCATCGATATTATCGGATAGATAATGCATTGTTGAATTCTGGTGGGGAGGGGGGGGTAGCTGACAAACCCATTAGTGCGCATAAAATCGTGTTGTGCTGGTATTTTTTCACCGTTTTTGCGCAGTTCGGCTTCAAATGTCCCCGCTTAACACACGTCCAAGAAACCGTTGGTTCCAGGCCATACTCTGGTCATAAGAGCCGTTTTATCGTCGAAATTGGCCAAAAATGCATTAAAATCGCATTCAAAGTTCCATAATATGCAGTTGTGCACGGTGTCACGGAAAAAATCACATATTTGGTATCGGGAGAAGTCCCCCAACACAACCCCGTCGAGTTTTTGTGGTTCCGACCATGTCCCCAAAATCACCTTTTTGAGGGTCCACCCCCCATTTGTGCAAGAGAAAAATTTCAAGTCTGATTTGAAAATTTTAGTGCTGGTTAGAACATTTTCCTTGTAAGGAGAACGTAAGTATAAGCAATACTCGTACTTAATATTAAATATTCGATGACGGATGACAGATAGTAGGTATCCTTGAAATTGAACTTCATAAATCCAAACTTTGCTTATCTACAGTTCAATAAACTTCACGCATGTTATAGATTTTATCACATAGAAAACCTAAGACATGTCAAAAGCAATGCGCGTTACTAATTGATTATAAGTAGGTAGGTACCTATCAAATATCTTTCAATCTTCTGCGTATTTTCTTTTAATCCAATACAAAAAATCTAATTATAGTTCACATATTGTTACCTATATTTTCTCATAAATTGAGGTACCTAATTGATACCTAGACCTACTATAAGGTTATTAAAAGAGTCAGATCGAAAAACCAAGTTCATATTTGAACTCAGCATTCCCAAGAACCGAGCAAACTGGGCATTTATTTACGAGTAGATCGTAAACAGTCCTTAAATTCATCAATTCGGTACCTAATACTTTCTTTTTGAAGTAGTTTTCAGCGCACTTCGTTATCACCATAAAACCATATGTAGCAATTACCAAGAAATTTAATGTCAACATGATGTGTTCAAGTGGTGTTGGCAATTCAGTCGAGTATTTTGTAGGTTTCCAAAAAAAAATTACGTAGGTTAGTTATAGGTGTGTTATTATCAACATTAGTAACTCTTTCATGGCTTAAAAACTGACGTGTAGGTATACGAGCAGTTATTGGCAATTTGGTGTTGGTTTCAAGCGTACCTATCTATACAAATCTTTAACATGAAATAAAACTTTAATTTACTCTGATAAAATCAATCAACAGGTAAGAAAACAGTGTTTTGTACATTTTAGTCTCAGAATATTTATTATATTTTTAAATCCAATATTAATGCAAACCATCAACCCTCAGCCTCAATGGCTACCTATATTCTTCTTCGTTTTTGAAACCTGTTTTTAAGTACGATCCCGTTACGAGATTATTTATCTACTGGAATTCCAAGTCTACGTTTAAGTAGGTACCTATCTGCAAATACTTAGATCTACCTGCAAGAATCAAAATCACAGATGATAATAAATGGTTCAAAATAAAGGAAAGTGTATTTTTACAATAGAAACTTTTCCTTGTTAAAAATAAACTGTTGTACTTACTGGAGGTACTCGCATCGCAAGTGTAGCAACAACGTAATTCCAGTGGCTAAATAAATAATTGCGTTGACCTAGAAATAGTTTGCTTAGTAGCGCAGTTATAATTAAATCGAACAATGTGTCTCAAGGTTGAATCGCGAAGCTCTTTTTAAACGAATGGAATTTCAGTCAATTTAACAGACGTAGACTTCCAGAATTCAACTCACATTTTTATAATGATAAAAATTAAAAAGTGAATTATCCAAAATTAAGTTGGAGTATAAATTTAAACTAATGAGGAAAAGTGTAGCGATGATGAGAAGAGTGAGATGATGTTCAAATTTTGGCCACGTTTGCTCGGCTGGTTATTTAAAAATGATCTAATAAGCTGACAAAAAAAGAGTCAGAAGTGATAATCGTCAATCAAAAAAAAAAAAAAATGCCTGTGCACTGTGCTTACAAGGGAACAATTTGAACTAGTACTCTCCAATTTGAATGAAACCAAGGTATGTAGATCAAGAGAGCACGCCTTAAAAACTTCGTAACCAAAATTTCCGGTCCAAAAATTTATTATTGGATTTTTTGCGAATTTTTGAACATTTTTAAAAATTAAAAAAAAAAGTTGTAAGGATGATATTTTATGAAATATAATTTTTTTTGAGCGAATAGTGGAGTGGCAACTGAAAAAAAATGGCATTTGATGAAAAAAGCGTGAATTTTGATATGATGCATTTTAGGGCCAAAATGAAGTTTTTAAGACCGGGAGCCATTCGGGCTCCCCCCTCCTTCGAGGTGGTGGACGCAACAATTTTGAAATAATTCCTATCGATCGAGTTATGGTCAGAAATCAATTATTATGGTGCCCGCTATTTGGTATTGATCAGCACTTTCTATTTTCACCATTGAAGCCATCGTCCCCCCTCTCCCCTTGGCGTGGGGCTCAGCCCCCTAAATTGTGGATCTGGAAGACGTTGAGATTCGGAAATGTAATTTTGTGAAAATATCCTTCAAAAAGTGTACAAATAATTTTGGTTGTTCATTTTTTGGTTTCCTCCCCTCCTCTGCCCCCTGTGGCACCTCAAAACTTGAAAAACGCGCAAAATTGCCGCTTTAAATACGTGGAAATGGCGAGTTAAATGCCAATTCTTCTAGGCACTGATGAGAAACATTTTTTGAAAGCAGTAAATAACGCAAAAAATCATGAATCCCCCTTTTACGCGCCCCCATCAACCCCTAATTGCAAAAACTACCCTACTGGTAAAAATTCCACCAGAATTGAAATATTGAGCCGGTTACGGTTCAATATTGATTGATGTGTTTCTCTAAACGTGTCGGAGTCGTCGCATACCTCCCACTCATTCAAGGGGGCAGACCCCTAAAATGTGGAGGCAATGAAAACTCCACCTATGGAACTGAAATTCGGTAAATGTGTACTTCTCTGGTCATGGAAATATATTTAATGGTCCATTTCATCGATTACATTCCTCCCCCGCTCCCTCCCCTCCCCCTTTATCTACCATTATACAAAATTTCATCAAAAAGTAGCCCCTCCAGCTTTGTAGCGCGCTCCATAGGAAGGTAACAGAAGTCGTTTTACACTCAATGGATAGAGAATTTCATCAGCTCTCCAACGGTATGTTTGTAATCATTGTGTGATGAAAACAAGCAAATCTGTGTCCAATAAAGTGAATGAAGGTTGGGCGCTCGGTTCAGACGAAAGCAATGATAAAGGGGGAGGGGAGGGAGCGGGGGAGGAATGTAATCGATGAAATGGACCATTAAATATATTTCCATGACCAGAGAAGTACACATTTACCGAATTTCAGTTCCATAGGTGGAGTTTTCATTGCCTCCACATTTTAGGGGTCTGCCCCCTTGAATGAGTGGGAGGTATGCGACGACTCCGACACGTTTAGAGAAACACATCAATCAATATTGAACCGTAACCGGCTCAATATTTCAATTCTGGTGGAATTTTTACCAGTAGGGTAGTTTTTGCAATTAGGGGTTGATGGGGGCGCGTAAAAGGGGGATTCATGATTTTTTGCGTTATTTACTGCTTTCAAAAAATGTTTCTCATCAGTGCCTAGAAGAATTGGCATTTAACTCGCCATTTCCACGTATTTAAAGCGGCAATTTTGCGCGTTTTTCAAGTTTTGAGGTGCCACAGGGGGCAGAGGAGGGGAGGAAACCAAAAAATGAACAACCAAAATTATTTGTACACTTTTTGAAGGATATTTTCACAAAATTACATTTCCGAATCTCAACGTCTTCCAGATCCACAATTTAGGGGGCTGAGCCCCACGCCAAGGGGAGAGGGGGGACGATGGCTTCAATGGTGAAAATAGAAAGTGCTGATCAATACCAAATAGCGGGCACCATAATAATTGATTTCTGACCATAACTCGATCGATAGGAATTATTTCAAAATTGTAGGGTCCACCCCCTCGAAGGAGGGGGGAGCCCGAATGGCTCCCGGTCTTAAAAACTTCATTTTGGCCCTAAAATGCATCATACCAAAATTCACGCTTCTTTCATCAAATGCCATTTTCTCCAGTATTTCAGCTGTTTGCCACTCCACTAGAAGTAAACCATGTGTGAATAGTTCCTTCAATCACTTCTGGTAAAATTTGCTTTAAAGACTAATTTTCTTGTTTTTTTTTCATTTTTGGGTAAATACGATATATTTTTTTAAAAAAAGTAGAAACATAAATACCTACCTAAATAAAAATGGCCAATTTTAGGTTCTTAAAAATCAGCCAAAAATTCGTTGAACAGAATTTTACCATTTCTAGTCATTCTGGAACCTCCAGTGCGATTTCCGATTCCTCCAGAGTTTTAAAACTTATCCAGAAAGCATGGAAATTGATAATTTCTGTCGCTGAAAATCGAGTTGTGGCTCATTTTCAACTTGTTTGAAGCGTTTATCCACATTTGAACCGATTTCCAAGCGGACACCTTGTAGAAGCTTTTTGGCCAGCATTCTCCGGTCAAATATTATAAAACTTTTTTGGTAAAAAAAAACACTGACAGCACTGTTCACTTTGCAATTGAACCCCAGGTTAATAAACTTGTTAAATAGGTCCGGAATGAATAACTATTAAAGCTGCTCAAATCACTTTTCATGTACTTTGGGAGAAATTTGAATTTTTTTGAAATAAAGCTGCTCAGTGCTCAAATCACTTTTCGTGTACTTTTGGAGAAATTTGAATTTTTTTTAAAAATCGAAAATCGCATTGTAGGCTCTGGAATGACTCGAGATGGTGAAATTTGGATTTGGGAGGTTGGTCATAATCAAGACAAGGCTATTATTCGTACAGATTTCAAACACTTCCCCATGAACTGACAAGGGAACCTCTTGAGGTATCACACTCCGATTTGAACGGGGCCGCGATTTTTGGAAAGAGCATAGTCTAAAACCCCCAAAACTAAATTTTCAGCGGCCCAAGTTCATTTTTCAATTTTTGGCGAATTTTTGAAAATCCAAAATTGACTGTTTTTGGCGATTTATGTTTTTTAAAAAAAAGTACGTACTTGATCAATAAAAATGGTCAAAATAAGTCCCAAAAGTAATATTAATTACCCAAATTCAAATTTCACCATTTCCAACCATTCTGGAGCCTCCATCGCGATTTTTCAATTTCTCCAGAATTTTGAATTTGCTCCAGAAGGCGTGAGTATGAAGTTGGGCAGCTAAAAATCGAGTTGTATATTACACTCGACCTGTTTAACGAGTTTATCCACATTTGAGCCGATTTTGAGAGTGACACCTCAAAAGTGGCTTTTTGACCAGCTTTTTTCAAAATTAATAAATCCAAAAAATCATGATTTTCCTGTTTATGTGGAAATTTTCAAAATTCACGCGAATCGCTGTATTTTGTCCAAAACTAACCCCCCCAATCCAAATTTCACAGTTTCCAGCCATTCTGGAGCCTCCAGCGCGATTTTTAAATTTCTCCAGAATTTTGAATTTCCTTCAGAAGGCGTAAATACCTACATATGCAGTTGGGCAGCTAAAAATCGAGTTGTGTATTATAACTCGACCTGTTTAACGAGTTTATCTACATTTGAGCCAATTTTGGGAGTGACACCTCAAGAGTGGTTTTTTGACCAGCTTTTTTCAAAATTACTTTTTTTAAAAAATCCAAAAAATCAAAAGTTCGTTTGTAAGGAAATTTTTGAAGTACTTTTTTAAAAAAAAGCATAAATCGCCAAAAACAGTCAATTTTGAATTTTCAAAAATTCGCCAAAAATTGAAAAATGAACTTGGGCAGCTGAATAAGTAAATTTATCAAAAAGGTCGAGAATAAGTCACAGATCCATATTCAGCTACCCAAATTGATTTGATTTCCACACCTTCTAAAAAAACATTAAAAATTCTGGGGAAATGAAAATCGCGCTGGAGGCTCCAGAATGGCTCAAAGTAACGAAATTCGGATTTGGGAGGTTTTGGGAGGTTGGTTTCAGACAAAACACAGTCATTCGTGCAAATTTCAAAAATTTTCCCTATGAATTGTAAATTTTTGATTTTTAAAATTTTTTTCTTAATGGTCAAAAAACTCATACTCGTGATGTCCGCCTGGAAATCGTACCAAATGGAGTTATATTCATTAAATAAGTCGATAATAAGCCTTAACATTATTTTTAGCTGTTCAACTTGATTATCACGCCATCCAGAGAAATTAAATATCGCGCTGGAGCCTCCAGAATGGTCAAGAAATAGTAAAATTTGATCCAGGGAAGCTGAAAAGGGGTTTCATAACTCATTTCCATCTATTTTTTTTTCAGTTCCTATATCAGTATGTATTTTCAAATAAAGTATATCTAAGTTGCTGAAACTGGTCAATTTTGAATTTTCAAAAATTCACCAAAAATCAAAAAATCAATTTGGGCAGCTATAATTTTGAGTATTGGGGTTTCAAGCTCTTTCCAAGAATCGTGGTCTTGATCAAATTACAGATGGTCGTTTTCGAAAGATTACTTTGGGAGATTAACAAAAAAAGTTTTTTAAAAAAAAAAAAAAGCAAAATAGACTTTCTCTTAAAAATAAAGAAATTATTCAGCAATTATTTTGAAAAAAAAAACATTTTTTATTCAGAAAAGTATTCTCCAAAATTTCCAAAAGTTGAACTTCTATCAATTTTGAAGATAAATTTTTGTGTTGAGTACATATTTCTCAAAACAATGGAAAAAATAGTTTTTTGTGAAATTCCCTCTCTTTAGAAATAATTAAAGAAGCTATGAACAATAATTCGTCTATTTTTGAGACATCAGTAGAAATAAATTTTTCCATAACGACTTCAATTTCAGAGATAGAATATTTTGTAAAAGAACCTTTTTTTCTCTTGAATATGTAGTTTTGCCAGAAACCATGGTCAAAAAATGAAATTTTCCAAAATTTTTATACTTTTGACAGTCTTGACCCTTCAATTTTTGGATTGGTCTCGTGTCAGAAAAATCAAATTTGCTTTCCAAGTACAATACACAGACCCGACCAAAGCTTCGTTCAGTGGCAAAAAGAAGTAGAAAAAAACATTGAAAATAATTTGCAAAAATACAGTTTTTTTAATTCCTCTGGTAAGAACCTACAAAAAAAAAGATTTCAAAAATTGAAAAAAATTCCAGTCATTCATTTCTTTGATTTATCGATCTGATTTATACTAATTCCGAAATTTTTCATCAATGAGCACCTATACTACAAGTTGAAAAAATTCAACTTTAATAAATTTGGCGAAAAAAATTCCGCAAAATAAAAACAATGTGTGTAATATGTAAGTATATATTGTATACCTCCTAGAAAAGGTACCTATCCGTAGATTGAGAACAATGCTTTGTGGATAGGGATACTGACCCAGAGTACACGTCATTTCCTCTTTCTTACCTCTTCTACCTGCTATGATGTTCCTAACGGCTCGCTCGATGATGCTCCAGTACATGACGCGAACGAAACCAGTTCTGTGCTGGTGTCTCAGGTCTCTAAACTTCCAACAGTATACCTTGAACCCTATCATAATATAATTTTGACGTGTTCTATTTACCTATGTTTTTATTTTTCGAACGCGTTTCTGATTTGTCTCTATCTCTCTCTCTGAAAAAAAAATAATGTAAATTTTTACTCAACTACTAACGCCTTTAGTGTGACGTGTGACTCACAATGTGACAAAGAAGTGTTAAAATATAGTTTTTTTAAAATTAAATTGTGATATTAGTTTACGTTTTTTTTTTTTTTCATTATAAATTTTTCATATTTTAGAAAAAAAAAATGTACAAATCAACCAAGTTATTCGTCTTGTTTCTATTCGTATCGCCAATTCGGTTCTCGTTCCAACAATCGAATCCTCACTCTGAAAACGAAGTCGATCACGAAGAAGAAAAAAATGTATTCTTGGACGCAGCCCAGGACATGCTCGGCAACCTAATGGAAAAAAATCCGGACATGAGTAAAAACGCAGCAATGGCAGCTCTCAGTGGAATTTTCCAATCAGTAAAGGGCGGTCAAGCAATCGGCGATTTGTTATCAGGTATGAATGCACCCGGAGGCAAAAACATAGCCAGCGATATCCTCGGTGGTATAGCTGGTATGTTGGAGAAAAATCCTCAAGGATTTGATCCAAAAATGCTAGGCCAAGTAGCCCAAGTATTCTCTTCGCTGGCCGAAAGCAAAAACGAAATACCAGGACAGCAAAGCAGCCCTGATTGGGGATCAATTTTAGGCTTAGCTGGTAACCTGATCTCATCTATGTCGAGTGATAAGAATTCAGAAAGTGGTGGATTAGAAGGGTTATTGAACTTGTTACCAATGTTGACCGGTAATGTACCCAGTGGACACGTGCATTTCGCTGATAACGAGCTGGAAGATCAATCCGAGCATGATAAGTATGAAAAAGGATCGTATACGCCACCTTTTATGAATATTTTTTACGAATATTGGGAGCATTTCAAACAATCGGAGTTTGGTGAAGCTGTGTGGAAGAAGAGTGGTCTAGAAGCTATATTCGAGCTGTTTGTTGATAAAGATGGGTATTTCCAAGTAGATAGGATTTTCGAGTCGATGGAGAACGCTTCGTTTAGACGTAAATGGATCAAGAGTCTTTCGAGTTTTGTTGGAGAATGGATAAGGCATTTGTCTGATCCGAGTACTCAAGCTAGGTGAGTTATTTCATCATCTTTGATAAAAAAAAATTAGCCATAATCGTGATAATTTATTTGAGTGTACCTACCTACGAGTAATGTTACAATCTAGGTACTTTTAGCCTTTACCCAAGTTATAATGGCTCAAAATTTATAAATCTCATTTTTTAATAGAATTCCGGTTCATATTCGTCATTTATTTACCTATAAATTATATGACGAAATTTTACCAGGAACTTAAATCATCCATCACTTCGTAAGTGTTCCACAAATTCAAGCTAGACTGATTTCTTATTTAGTAATTCAAATATTTCCATGAATAAATTTTATCGAGCACTCGAATAATATATTAAAAAAATTCAAGTCAATGTTTTCTTCTAAAATTTACCAATTAGGTACCCATTTCAAGAACATTCGTTCCCTAGACTATTTTACGTACTTTAAATGAATTTCTACATATTACGTGTAAGGGCTGCTGTCAATGAGTCCAATAGAATGACTAATTATATTTGCAATACCTAAGAAATCAAGTTAACTCGTCATCGTCCTCATCTTCAGACATCCGCAAAGTTGATCCGGTGAAATAACCACATGATGTTATCATAGGTACCTACTCGTAAAATGTGAACGAAAAAAATATTTCACCGTTACCAAAATCGAGGTCACTGAACGTATGGAAATCCACTCCCACGTTATGTATCAGCAATACACGTTCTATTCTATGACTTGTAATTGAGATTATAAATATTACGATGTCTGATGCCATCTCGGGTTATTTTGATTGAAAAACTGAAATGGAATATCATTTATCAATTATCACTCCGTCAATAAAGGAAACATCTCGAGATATTGTCTTCGAATTTAAATAGGATCGCACAATTTTTATTGGAAAGGGCATGGTTATGGTCTAAAGCCTCCACGTTCAAAATTTCAGCTGCTCGGAAATGTTTTTCGATTTTTGGAAAATTTTTTAAAATTCAAAATTTATCATTTTTGTTGGCAAAATTGGAATCGTAACCGTAACGAACTATGTTCGGTAACTTTTAAGTTTTTATTTTTTATTAAAAATGAATTTCAGTTTCGCGATATATATATTGTTGGTTACGTATAAAATGGTTTTTTGTTCTTTTCGTAAAATCGCGTAAACTGTTGGCTGTTAAATTATCGTTGTTTTTTCGTTGTTTTCGTTAGTTACTAAGTTAGTTCGCGTTAATATTATTCTTGTCGTCGTAAAGTAAAGTCATCGAGCTTTTTGCTCAGTCTCATTTGTCTGGTTTATTGATCGTTAAGGTCAATGACCGTAAATAATAAATATTTATTTATTTTGTTGAAAGTTTGTTTTCGATTTGTCGAATGTTAGGCAAGTTTAATATTGTTGTGAGTCAGATTTATCGATTGAGTATCGATTTATCGTTCAATTTTTGGCAATTTGTGTTCTTAAAAAAAAAAAAAAAAAAAAAAATACATAGGTATTATTTTACGAAGTAAAAATGATGAAAGAAGTCCTGAAGTTGAAATCCCAATTTCAACATTTCCAGTCATTTTGGAGCTAGTAGCAGGATTTTAAATTTCTCCAGAAAGGAGGGAAATAAATTATTTGGGAAACTAAAAATCGAGTTATGACTCAGTATTGATCTGTATTTAAGGTGGATATCTCTCCAAATAAGGGAATAACCTTTCGAAACTCCTGGATTTATATTAAACAAACTACATGGATCGAAAAAGAAGGCCCAAAAACCCCCTAAATCAAAATTTCAGCAGCTTGAGTTCGTTTTTGGATTTTTAGTAAATTTTTGAATGCTCGAAAAATTCAAAACAGCCATTTCAAGTCCGATTTTAAGACTATTTCATGGGTAAACATGCATTTTTTTGAATAAATTGGACCAATAGGCACGAATAATTCCTTCAATTAAATTCTCAGACATCTGCAACTACTTGTTTTGGAGTATTTTGAAGCCTCAATTCATTTTACAATCTTTTCCAGAAATTTCAAATCGTTCTGAATGGACCAAAAAAGTTCAAAAGTAAATTTTTAATCATTATAACAGAAAAAGTGAAGAAATCGTATTTTTAAAGAAAGTGTTTTAGCAAAAATTTTAGTCGAACCTCGGAAAAATTGGGGGGAAAGCTGAATTTCACATTATTTGTTCAGATTGATCTCTAAAACAACCCATCATAAGTTGCACCCCGCAACTTGCCGGCTACCCCCGCAAGAAGTCATTAACCTTTGCCAATACAGGTTTTTCGGTTGTATTGGCGAAATGAAGGGTCCGAGAGGGAAAATGTTCGAACAAAAATTGTTCTACGCTAAATTTCCTATCAGCATGACCAGTTCCGCTTTTCCCGAAATGGCGATTTAACCCTTACTGAGAAGGGGGGGGGGGGTAAAGTTGTCAATTTTATGAAAATTGTTTTAAAAAATGAAAATCGAGACTCGAAAATATTTTGACCATAAATTCTATTTTCGACCTGCTAAATCGATTAGAAACTGTTTCAAACCATTTTCAGCAGTTCTGGAGCCTCCAGCACATTTTTGAAACTTGAAATTTCTACAAAATTTCATCAAAAGCAGCCGGAAAGCTAAAATTTATTCTGTAAACCAATTTCAATACGCTAGGGAGTTGACTGCAACTAGATTTCAAGTCGTGTTCGAGCCTCCAGCGACTTTTTGGAAATTACTGGAGCCTCCAGCAGATATTTCAATGCTCGAAATTTCCATAAAAATTTACCAAACAGAGTTGGAAATCCGAAAGCAGATTTTTAGAAACTTATGTTTTTCAAAAAATTCCACAAAACTTATCCGAATCAACTTTCGGCTTTCCAACTCCATTTGATAAAATTTTGTAGAAATTGCAAGTTTCAAAAATTTACTGGAGGCTCTACTAATTTTCAGAAACTCGCTGAAGGCTACAAAACGACTTGAAATATACTTGCAGTTGACTTCATGGCATTTTAAAATTAGTTTAAAGAATGAACTTTGGCTTAGCAATACACGTTCTATTCTATGACTTGTAATTGAGATTATAAATATTACGATGTCTGATGCCATCTCGGGTTATTTTGATTGAAAAACTGAAATGGAATATCATTTATCAATTATCACTCCGTCAATAAAGGAAACATCTCGAGATATTGTCTTCGAATTTAAATAGGATCGCACAATTTTTATTGGAAAGGGCATGGTTATGGTCTAAAGCCTCCACGTTCAAAATTTCAGCTGCTCGGAAATGTTTTTCGATTTTTGGAAAATTTTTTAAAATTCAAAATTTATCATTTTTGTTGGCAAAATTGGAATCGTAACCGTAACGAACTATGTTCGGTAACTTTTAAGTTTTTATTTTTTATTAAAAATGAATTTCAGTTTCGCGATATATATATTGTTGGTTACGTATAAAATGGTTTTTTGTTCTTTTCGTAAAATCGCGTAAACTGTTGGCTGTTAAATTATCGTTGTTTTTTCGTTGTTTTCGTTAGTTACTAAGTTAGTTCGCGTTAATATTATTCTTGTCGTCGTAAAGTAAAGTCATCGAGCTTTTTGCTCAGTCTCATTTGTCTGGTTTATTGATCGTTAAGGTCAATGACCGTAAATAATAAATATTTATTTATTTTGTTGAAAGTTTGTTTTCGATTTGTCGAATGTTAGGCAAGTTTAATATTGTTGTGAGTCAGATTTATCGATTGAGTATCGATTTATCGTTCATGGTAGCGTGAGCGTAGTTGGTGAAACGCTCTGTAGTTCGACGACGTATTTGGTATCCTGTGTGGATTCGTTCGTCAAAGTATCCGGCTTGTGTAGCTGTTTGTTTTTGGTTCGTGGTGTTCGACGAAGTAAATGTCGACAGTCCTGTCCTATTTGCAGTCAGGAAAATCGGTCAACGTAGACGACGACGACAGTAGTGTAGATAAGCGTAAATCGAGCGCCGAGTTTCGTGGTTTTTCTGAAAAGGAAAAACCTGAACAAAGTATACCGAAGTCGAAAGGTAAAAGTAAAGTAACGTTACAGCACGTATCTGAGTCATCCGGCGATTCGGAAGCTGGTCCAAGTTCAGCAGGTTTTGGTGATTCGACATCCGACGATCCGACGATCCCTGTTGATCCCGTTCCTCCTCCGTCTAATCCGTCATCCGGTCCTCCACCTCCTCCACCTCCTGGTCCATCCGACGACGAGTCCGAAGGTAGTGAAAGTAGCGACGACGAGTCCGACGACGTAGCTGTAGAATCCGATTCGAGTAGTTCGTCTGGTAGTATGTTCGGTGCCGGTGATAATCGTGTAATGGAGTCGATGGTCTTTCGCGGTACGGGCTTCGTGTCCTGGAAAAGAAAAATCAAAGTTATTTTGGCAGCCAAAGGACTTCAGACCGCGATTCTTGAAGTAAATACGTTATCGCCGCGTAAAAAAGCGAAAGCTTTAGAAATTTTAATTAGGCACGTAGCTGAGAACGTTTTCCGGTTGGTCAAGGAGACAGAGGATCCGTACGTATTCTGGACGGAGCTCAACTCCTTGTACCAGGCGGAAAACCAAGCAGCAATTATCGACTGTCGAACTCGTATTTCGAAGATTGTCATCGATATGTACAAAGGTCCGAAAGAGTTCTTGGAGGCATTTTATACGTTAATCAACGATATGGAGAGTTTGGACGTGAAGTTGACTCCATCAGAGATCTATACGTATCTGATCAATGCGTTAGGCAATTCGCCGAAGTATGAATCAGTGCGTATGACTGCTCGAGGACTGGTTCACGTCACAGCTGGAGACCCAAATCCAAAGTTAATTTCATCGTTGCTTTTGAGTTTGGAAGATGCCTCAAAGAACTCCTCGACTTCGAAGAGTTCGACAAGTACCGGTTCAGCGATGGCCGCATCTGATCAATCCGGTAATAAAAATAATCGTAATCGTAATCGTAATAAGTCGCGTAATCGTAGTTCGAACTCGTCCGGTAATTCGTCGAACGGTAACGGTGATCGTAGTAGTAATAATGGCTTCGTACAAGCCAAAGATCGTACCTGCTATAAGTGTCATAAACGGGGCCACATGGCCAAGTCTTGTCGATCCGCCGGAGGGAATTATAGAAACGATACCAACCCTCGGGGAAGTATCGTTTGCTATCGATGCAATCTAACCGGGCATATAGGTCGTAATTGTCCGCAGAACGGTGATTCGTCGCGTAATAACGGTGGTAACGGTTCGTCGAGTGGTACGTCGGGTACGTCTGGTACTGCAGGTTCGTCCGGTTCGTCAGGTCCTCGTCCGTCTATCGCGTTAGGTCTTTTTCCGTCGACATCTGGAAAAAAAGAAAATTTCTCGTTAGATGAAGGTCGTAGTCGTAATATCGTAGATGAATTCGTTAAAAATAGTGTCGGTCATAGTAGTTTCGGTGACAGTGTTGCGATTTCTAATTTCGGAAATTCGCGTAACGTAAATATCGGGTCGAACTATTTTTTAGGTGACTCGACTGCTTTAAATCTCGGTGAAGAAAATGCGTATGTCGAGACAAACGACGACGACGGCGTCGATTTTATCACGTTTGTCGTCGACAGTGGTGTGACTTCGCATTTTCTAAAACATCGAGGAGTCTTACACGATGAGAGGAAAATAAATGAGAGTTTACAATCCGCTCATTGTGAGGTCTCTTTAATTAAAGAAGGAGTAGGCCGATTGAGAGTTCTAGCCGATGACGGAAACGTCTATTGGTTGAACGAGGTATATTACGTACCTAGTCTTTCTTTTAGTCTTCTGTCCGTGTCGAAAATTGTAGCGAATGGTTATCGTTTCTTCTTTGATGAAGATCCTCGTTTGGTCGATCCTGCGGGAAATTTAGTGTCAAAATTAGTACTTAATGATAATGGATTGTATACGATTCAATTTATGATAAATATACCTCCTATGTTGTACTCATGTTCCAATTATTCATCTGCGTTGGTTTCTAGTGATGTTAGCGACTCGAAAAATGTAGGTAATGGTTCGACGACGATAGGTAATACTTCTAGTAGTGTAAACTCGAATGTTTCAAGTGTAGGTATAGGAAATACCAGTACGTGCAGTGACAGTGATGTAAATCTGAAAAATAAAAAGAAAGTAAATAGGTTAAAAGGTGAAGGTGACATCTGGCATCGTAGGTTGGCTCATACGAGCAAAACGGTACTAGATAAGATTCCTGAGTTACGTGGATGTGATTGCCCACCTTTCAATCAGTGTCAAATTTGCTGTAAAGCAAAACAAAAGAAACATACCTACGATTCAAGTAGGTATAGGTATCCAAATCCGCTCGATCTCGTTCATATTGACGTAATGGGTCCTATTACAGAAGGACTAGAAGGCGAGCGATATTTGATTGGCTTCGTAGATGACTGTACGAGATGGGGAGTAACGTTTGGAATGAGAAGTAAAGCCGAAGTAGGTACCTACCTAAAAAAATTTGTAAATATTAGTGAAACGTTATGGAGTACGAAAGTGAAGCGTATCAGGTGCGATAACGCTAGTGAATTTATCGGAGGTACCTTTAAAGAGTTTGTCGACGAAAAAGGCATATCTATGCAGAACAGTGAGCCGTATGAGAAGCAGCATAATGGCACCGTCGAGTGTTTTTTCCGAACCATCCAAGAAAAAATGCGAGCTCTGTTATACGAAGGCGGTTTAACGAATAAATTCTGGCTTTACGCTGCATACACGGCGAACTACGTGTACAATCGTTTACCGCATTCTGCCTTGAACGATCTGTCACCGTACGAGCTGTGGAATCGCCGAAAGCCGGATTTATCGAGAGTGAGATTGTTTGGAAGCGTTGCACGAGTTCTGGTACCGCCTGAAAAGAGAAAGAAAACTGATGAGAAGTCGATCGATATGGTTCTACTTGGTTTTACAGAGACAGGTTATGTATTGTACGATGTTTTACGAAATAAATTTACGAATTCGAGTTGCGTAGAAGTAGACGAAACGCGTAAGATACACGATGTTATTAACGATCATTTGTTAAAAACATCGGTATCAGTGAGTGTAAGCGATGTGAATATCGTACCTACGGTTACACCAGTAAGTAACGTTGATTCAGCTCCTGGTTGCTCCAATTGGATAAACCCAGATGAGCTGACTGAAGCCGAACGTAGCGGTGATAATTTAGTAGATCGTAGTTTAATCGATACATCATCTTCGGATGAACGTAGCGTCGATTTTGCTTGCTTTGCACTCGCTGGGGTCGATGACCTTACGTATGAAGAAGCGTTAAACGGTCCTGAGTCGAAATTTTGGCGTGTAGCGATAGATGAAGAGTTAAAGGCGATGGAGATCAAAGACGTTTGGTATTCAGCATCTGAAAAAAGCGTAAATAAAGAGAATTATTCGAAAGTAGATAGTAAGTGGGTTCTAAAGAAAAAAATCAACTCGAATGGTGGGGTGAAATTTAAGGCTAGATTGGTGTTGCGTGGTTTCAAAGACAACCATTTTTATGAGTTGGATGAAATATACGCTCCAACACCTAATCAACCGATAATACGCTCGATGCTCAATCTAGCTATGGTCAACAAGTGGCAGTTGAGACAGCTAGATGTGAGTACTGCATTTCTCAATGGAGATATAAACCGAGGTATTATGTTCAACCCACCGAAAGGGACTAACGAAGAAAAAGGTGTCGTATATATTCTCAAACGTTCGTTATATGGGTTAAAAACGAGTCCCAAGTCGTGGAACGCAAAATTGAATGAGTATTTACTTTCGCTCGGTTTCGTAAGGAGCAAAGTTGATCCGTGTGTCTACTTCGATGCCAAAAATCCTCTACGTTGTGTGTTTGTCATTTACGTAGACGATTTTCTAATTACAGGTTGCGATGATCGTCTAATTGAGTGGTTGGTCAAGCGATTGAATGAGCGTTTTGGAATCAGAGACCTGGAACAATGCAAGAAGTTCATCGGAATGGAAATTAATCGTAGTAAAGAAAAGTTAGAAATACATCAAAATTCATATATCGAGCAGTTAGTTAATGATTACGGTTTATCTAATTCGAATAGTATCTCAACTCCAATCGAACCGGGCTTGAAGATTACCAATCTCAAGCTCGATAAAAGTTATGAAACCAAAGTGCGTGGTCTCTTAGGAAGTTTAAGTTACATAGCAAGGGGAACACGTCCCGATATCGCTTTTGCTGTAAACTTTCTAAGCAGATACCAGCACTTGGCAAACAAGGAGCTATTCGAATATAGTAAGCGTATTCTCAGGTATTTACGTAGTACGTTGAACGTGAGACTTACCTACGTAATACCTGAAGTCGTTGATAAATACTCTGTTAGAGTATACGTAGATTCGGACTTCGCTGGTGATTGTTTGGACAGAAAATCAACGTCTGGAATTTTTGTATTGCACTATGGCAACGTAATTGACTGGGTAGTCAAGAAACAAAATTGTGTAAGTCTTTCGTCGTGTGAAGCTGAATACGTTGCGTTAAGTACGTCTGGAAAGGAAGTCTTGGCTTGGCGAAATCTGTTTGTCGAATTAGAAGTTCGTATTGACACCGTACCGGTGTATTGCGATTCTAATGCAGCGATTGCCGTTGCGAATACGGTCGAATCGAAACGTACCAGACATATAGATGTCTGTTATCATCATATACGCGATTTAGTCACAAAACAGATCATTTACTTGCAAAAGATATCTTCGGCGGATCAACTTGCCGATATTTTAACCAAAGCCACGACACGTACCGTTTTCGATAGACTCTGTGAGTCATTGTTTAATGCTTAAATTAAGTTTTCGAGTTGTTTTTTATGTAATTTTAATATAATTTAACTGAAATTTTGCTGTAAAAATATTTTGTTTCAAAGTGTTTACTAACACCGGTATTGATAAGAAGCAACAAGTTTTACGTTTATTTAAGTGGTACGCGTGTTAGGGAAAATATTTTTATGGTGGGGTGTTGGCAAAATTGGAATCGTAACCGTAACGAACTATGTTCGGTAACTTTTAAGTTTTTATTTTTTATTAAAAATGAATTTCAGTTTCGCGATATATATATTGTTGGTTACGTATAAAATGGTTTTTTGTTCTTTTCGTAAAATCGCGTAAACTGTTGGCTGTTAAATTATCGTTGTTTTTTCGTTGTTTTCGTTAGTTACTAAGTTAGTTCGCGTTAATATTATTCTTGTCGTCGTAAAGTAAAGTCATCGAGCTTTTTGCTCAGTCTCATTTGTCTGGTTTATTGATCGTTAAGGTCAATGACCGTAAATAATAAATATTTATTTATTTTGTTGAAAGTTTGTTTTCGATTTGTCGAATGTTAGGCAAGTTTAATATTGTTGTGAGTCAGATTTATCGATTGAGTATCGATTTATCGTTCAATTTTTGGCAATTTGTGTTCTTAAAAAAAAAAAAAAAAAAAAAAATACATAGGTATTATTTTACGAAGTAAAAATGATGAAAGAAGTCCTGAAGTTGAAATCCCAATTTCAACATTTCCAGTCATTTTGGAGCTAGTAGCAGGATTTTAAATTTCTCCAGAAAGGAGGGAAATAAATTATTTGGGAAACTAAAAATCGAGTTATGACTCAGTATTGATCTGTATTTAAGGTGGATATCTCTCCAAATAAGGGAATAACCTTTCGAAACTCCTGGATTTATATTAAACAAACTACATGGATCGAAAAAGAAGGCCCAAAAACCCCCTAAATCAAAATTTCAGCAGCTTGAGTTCGATTTGGATTTTTAGTAAATTTTTGAATGCTCGAAAAATTCAAAACAGCCATTTCAAGTCCGATTTTAAGACTATTTCATGGGTAAACATGCATTTTTTTGAATAAATTGGACCAATAGGCACGAATAATTCCTTCAATTAAATTCTCAGACATCTGCAACTACTTGTTTTGGAGTATTTTGAAGCCTCAATTCATTTTACAATCTTTTCCAGAAATTTCAAATCGTTCTGAATGGACCAAAAAAGTTCAAAAGTAAATTTTTAATCATTATAACAGAAAAAGTGAAGAAATCGTATTTTTAAAGAAAGTGTTTTAGCAAAAATTTTAGTCGAACCTCGGAAAAATTGGGGGGAAAGCTGAATTTCACATTATTTGTTCAGATTGATCTCTAAAACAACCCATCATAAGTTGCACCCCGCAACTTGCCGGCTACCCCCGCAAGAAGTCATTAACCTTTGCCAATACAGGTTTTTCGGTTGTATTGGCGAAATGAAGGGTCCGAGAGGGAAAATGTTCGAACAAAAATTGTTCTACGCTAAATTTCCTATCAGCATGACCAGTTCCGCTTTTCCCGAAATGGCGATTTAACCCTTACTGAGAAGGGGGGGGGGGTAAAGTTGTCAATTTTATGAAAATTGTTTTAAAAAATGAAAATCGAGACTCGAAAATATTTTGACCATAAATTCTATTTTCGACCTGCTAAATCGATTAGAAACTGTTTCAAACCATTTTCAGCAGTTCTGGAGCCTCCAGCACATTTTTGAAACTTGAAATTTCTACAAAATTTCATCAAAAGCAGCCGGAAAGCTAAAATTTATTCTGTAAACCAATTTCAATACGCTAGGGAGTTGACTGCAACTAGATTTCAAGTCGTGTTCGAGCCTCCAGCGACTTTTTGGAAATTACTGGAGCCTCCAGCAGATATTTCAATGCTCGAAATTTCCATAAAAATTTACCAAACAGAGTTGGAAATCCGAAAGCAGATTTTTAGAAACTTATGTTTTTCAAAAAATTCCACAAAACTTATCCGAATCAACTTTCGGCTTTCCAACTCCATTTGATAAAATTTTGTAGAAATTGCAAGTTTCAAAAATTTACTGGAGGTTCTACTAATTTTCAGAAACTCGCTGAAGGCTACAAAACGACTTGAAATATACTTGCAGTTGACTTCATGGCATTTTAAAATTAGTTTAAAGAATGAACTTTGGCTTTTCAACTCCATTTGATGAAATTTTGTAGAAATTTCAAGTTTCAAAAATGTGCTAGAGGCTCCAGAACTGTTCAAAACGACTTGAAATCGTTTCCAATCGATTCGGCAGGTCGAAAATAGGGTATATCCCGAATTTCAGCTTTATAGCTCCATTTGGTAAAATTTTTGAACTGGTCTTGCTCATAGGAAATTTGACGTAGAATAATTTTAGCTCAATTGTTTTTTTTCCTCCGACCCTTCATTTCGCCGATATAGCCGAAAAACGTAGATTGACAAAGGTTAATGACCTCTTGCCCCTCTGGAGAAATTTGAAACCTCTGGAGATTGAAAAATCGCTGGAGACTCCAGAATGCTCCAAAACGAATAGTTATTGCTAATAATGCTTGGGAGTCGAATTGAAGGAATCAATCACATTAGTTCATTTTGATTAAAAAATTCGTTTTTCAAGAAAAAAAATTCCCCAAAAATCAAAAAATATACTTCAGAACTTGAAAGTTTTGTTTGAGCTGGTTTAAATATGTGTAGATTTTCTCGTAATGTAAAATAGATTTTTTGAATTTTTAAAATTTTCAAAAATTGCCCGAAGTCCAAGAATAAAATGTATGACGTGAAATTTTGGTCGCGGTGGTTTTAAGATGCTCTTTTTGATGCAGCTTTTGGTCTAGTTCAATCTATGGAGTGTCAGTTCAAAAGGTCTTCTCATACGAGTAAGGCGAAAAAATTTCAAGAAATCAAAAGTTTCTTATTCGGAGGAAAATTTTTGAAATTTTTTAGAAATGATATAAAACCTGCCTAAAACCAACTCCCTGAATCCATGTTTGACCATTATTAGCGATTCTGGAACCTTCGGCGTGTTTTTCGACTGCTTTAGAATTATGAAAATTCCTTCAAGAAAGTGTGGGAAAAAATTTGGGCATAAAGATCGAGTTGTGAAATAGCCTCGACCTACAACTACCATTTCAATTTCACACACATTTGAACTGATTTACAGACAGACACTTCGAGTGATATTTTTTTTACCAGTATAAATTTATTCAGGAAGGAAAAAATTCAAATAGAAAGTTTTCCGTTCTTTGGAAAATTTTTAAAATTTGCATGATTGACTGGATCACGGATGTAGCCTACCCACTCAATTTTCTAGATTTATAATGCCATTTTGATACAATTAGGTAATAATATGTAGTACTAGTGCTAATGGAATGCAATCACAAAATGGAAGTTAAAACATTGCCAATTTTTCCATTTCCTCAGATACATCGGCAACATCAAGTTTCTTGGAAACAGCTTTCTAAGATCTCAAGGGTACTCAGATTCGGTATACTTTGATCCAACCAAACCAACTGATTCAGCAATATCGATAATTGATGCCATAACAAGGAAACAATTTGGTTTGAAAATAGATTCGGGCAAATACATCAGACCGGCTGTGATATATTTGAAGGTAACCATTATTACTTACAGTACATTAGAGTAGATTACAAATAAAAAAAGTGGTAGGATTGCGACCAAATTCAGAGGAGACCTTCAGTGACTCAGAAAAAATGCAATCTACGGAGGTGCCCTTGGAGGGGAGATATGGGTTCTCAAAGAGAAAACATTTTCGTGAAAAAATTGTGTTTTTGTACTCTAGGGGCAACCCAGCTTGTTTCAGGAAAAATGACCCCGTTCCAAAAGACAGTATTATGAGAACTATTTTCCAAAAATTATTCATCTTTGAGGAGTGAGGACCCACACCTCCCCCTCCACAGAGCTAAAAAATTTCTGAGTGATTTTCAACTTGAATGAAAGCCTTCACTGAATTTAAGTTAAACTCCTCCAAACATTTTTTTTACCTATTTCTGAGCAATCACTATTATATTCACTAATGATTAATTATTTTTCTCAGGAAGTATTCAAAATAGGCGAAGGAAAGAATTTACTCAGCATGAGCCAACTGAGCTCCAAAGACATTAGTGATAGACTTGGAGACGTATTAAACGGTGAATTAATAGAACCAGTTCTCAGAGTATGGCGAGCGTATAAATTTTCCATTCTAAATCCTCAATGTGATAAACAACTATTATGCTATTTAAATAAGAAAGATAACAGTTCACCTGCTCAAATAGGCCTCAAGCCAGGAGTAATGAAACTATCTAGGTAAATTATTCATTTTTATTCCTCTATAAAATATCTAGAACTCAAGGAGTGTCATAAATTGTTCATTTTCATAAAATTGTGTTTTTTTTTTAGCTTATCCGCTGCATGGTATTTATCAGGCAGGACAGGAACGCCATTCTGGAAATTATATAATGCTGTGACTGAAGATATCGTATGTGAAGTAAGTGTATTAAAATTTACCATTGTGTTAGGATAAAATCTGGACTGAATTAATACGAGTACTTATAATTTTATACATTTGTCTTTAGGCACATTACCCGGCTGATTGTCATAACTTCTACACAGCAGACCATGCATTTACAACTGAAAGTAATAATCTTCATGGAGAGGAATTGTGAGATTTCTTTATAGGAATCAAAAACCCTTTCAACTTTACCAATTAATTTTAAGCATTTTACTACGTGTGTGTGATTTTATTATTGAAATTGAAGTTTTTAATTTTATTTATTTATTTATTTTTTCAAAAACGTCCATAGGTATAGTCACAAATTTTACATAATCCTTTACACCATTTGACCATTAGAAGATTTTTGTACAAAAAAATAAGTGTCTTGGTACTGTAAGCGTGGGTAACTTGGAACACTGAGATATTCAAACTTGAATTATTTTAAAACCAATCGGTGGAAAAATTTTTTTTTTGGCTCAAAAGTTGGGACCCCTCCTTCTCTTTGATATTTAGTAAATATCCAGTGCCCCAAAAATTTTTTTACCCCCTTTTTTTAAAAAAAATAGGTGTTCCAAGTTTTTTTCAAAAAATAAATACTTGGAACACTCAAAAAAATTGGCCATTTTCCCCCTGTTAGATGGCTTTGGCAAGCACCTGGAACCCTTGAAATTGAAGAAAAACATCAACAAATAATATTCCCCAACACCCCAACTCATACCAACGCTTCGTTCACTCACAATGACAAAAAAACGCGAAAATCTTGTTTTTTTCAATAAAAAAAAAATTATAGAAACACAATTTTTTCAAATTGACATAACTCGCTCAAATATTAAGATAATTTAAAAAATAAAAAACCTATCATGTTGCAAATTAAATTTCCTACAAGATGGTTTTTTCATTTTTCAAATTATCTCAAAATTGAGAATTATAAAAAATATTGGAACAGATAAAAAACTTGGAACAAAACTGATTTTTTTTTTTAAATGGCTGTCACTTTGAAACTATTACAGGTACAGATTTTAATTCAACGCCATTGAGTAGCTCTTAACACATACTGTAATTATTTTGAAAAATTATTTCACTCGCCTTTATCCGAACAGCTGGGTAAAAGAAGTTTCAACACTATTGAATTTTGACGATTTTCAAAGCATGTTTTCTTCATTTTTTAATAAGACCAAGATATAAAAAATAATAAGGTATGATTGCTGCATAAAATCGACGCCAATCATACGAAAAATATGAGACCACGTAGAGCACGCTAGCCAACATACATCCAGTGTGACCACTACTAGACCATAAAAAGTCACAAGTGTTCCAAGTTACACCCCCGTTTCAAGTTACCCACGCTTACAGTACTCAATTATAAGATCTATGGTTGTTTTTCAAAAAAAAAAAAAAAAAAAAAGTAGCTTTGCTTTTGAATTTGAATCTTTTAATTTGAATAATGCTGAGAATTTATAGACATTTTTTCCAAGTTCTTAAAATAAGCCAAGCAAAATACTGCGAAATCAGTTTGAAATTGATGCACATTTTTTTCATATTTTTTATAAAGTAAGGCATAGTATTATGACATCAACAATTGGCTTTCATGCAATTATTTTTTTAAAAGTCAGGTACCTCAGTATAGAAATGTCAGAAATTGATCATTTCTTCCGGAGCTTTTATTTGAAAATTATTCATTCTAGATTTTTTTGGGAAAAATCAATTGAGATTCCTTATCAATGAGATTTAATTTTCAAGTTTAAAGCAAAAAAAAAACATATCCATGACTTGAAACTATCTTTGCAGAGGAGACTTCACCTCCATTCAAAAAAAAAATTCAACTTTGTGGATCTCTATCATCTATGTAGGTGGTGAGCATTGTAGAGGGGGCTGAGAAAACGTTTTTCTGGAAAAAAGAATTATCTAGAAGCATTCTGCACAGAGATGAGAAATTTTCACCTAATTACGAGTACCTACCTATAGACATCAATTTTCATCTTTCTCAATAATCTTCAATTTTGGGGGTCCCATAAAAATGGACCACCATCATTTGGAGGACAAAAGGGTGCATTTCTTGAAAAAGTGGTTATCCAAAAGTACTCTGCTCAGGAATGAAACATTATCAAAAAATTTGTATACGAGGTCTGGCAATTAAGTTCTGGGAAGTGCTTCTGAGAGGTAGAGATCCAACACTGGTGTGCTTGCAAACACATTGTGTGTAGATTAGACCTTCCTTTAATACTTACTGTTATAAGTTTCAAGTCGATCGGGTGAATTTTGTGGGATCTATAGCTGTTTAAAGTGAACAACTTTTGAGGTAACGTCGCAAAACTTTAAGGGGTGACTTGAGGAGGATGCTTGAGTCAGGGAGATCAGATTTTGAGTTGGGGGAGAGGTAAATGTCTTGAAAGGTCAAACATGATGTTGAAAAAAATTAAGGAAATGTTTGAGAAAGACCAGGTGATCAAAACCTCACAAAAAGTAGGCCATGTGATTCTTGTTGCCAAGTGGCTGTGAGGAAATGTCCTCTGAGGTGAGTAAAAAATAATTTTCAAAGGAGATTGACCTCATAAGTCGTTATTGTGGTCTTCCTTCAACTCAAAGCATTGTATTTTTTTACTCAATGCTCCCATTTAGAAACCTGTTTTGTGTCCCTCAGAGGTGAATTTTTCAAAATTTGAGTGGATGTTTTTGAGTCCTCCTCAAAAATGCAATGGGTGTTGATTCTCAGGTAAAAACCAACTGAGAATGAAGTAGAGGTCCCTAGGAATCAAATCTGGGGTGTAGAAATAGTGAGGAGACACTAAGATGTCTTGAGGAGGTGACCATTCCTCCAAGAAGTAATTTGCAACCCTCCTTTTCACGACGTCCTACCAAAAGTTACGTTCGAAAAATACGCACCAAAAAAAAACGGAACAACCTACGGCATTGAAACTTTGAACATTACTAAAGGAAGGTCCAATCTACTGGACAACGTGTTCGCGAACACTCCAGTGTTGCATCTTCTTCCTCTCAGAATGGCTTCCCGGAACTTAGTTGCCAGACCTTATGAATTTTTCATTTTTTTGTTGATTTCTTTCAACTTTGAGGGGCCTTAAAGGTAACCAACATGATTTGGGAGACCGGGAAGGGGGGGAGAAGGTTTTTCTTGAAAAAGTGCTTACTCAGAAAGATTCTGCACATAAATAAACAATTTTCAAAAAATCTCTACAGACATGAATTTATAATATAGGTATATTTTATTTTTCCAAATTTGAGGGGCTCGATGCAAGAGAACCAAAATCATTTGGGGGTCCAACAATGATTTTTTCTTGAAAAGTGGGTTATGTAGAACAATTCCAATGTGGAAATGAGATATTTTCATCAAATTTCCCATAACTTTGATTTATGTAGATATCATTTTTTGTGATTTTTTCAACTTTGAGCCTGGGCTCCTTACTAGGGGGCCAATACGGTTCGAAGATCCGGGGAAATTTTTTTCTTAAAAAGGGGATTATTTAGAAACATTCTGGCGCAGAAATATAAAATTTTCATGAATAGAACTTTTTTTTGATTTTTTCCCCACTTAAGGGGGCTACCGGCACCACTTTTTTTTACAAATAAGGGAAAAATAAAAAATAGGGAATTATTTTCTCACCTGAGGTCATGTTTGGGGGGGGGGTGAGAGCTACAAAATTCCAACTTTTCAAGATAAGGAGCACCCTAGTAGGTCTAGGTACCTTGCGCGTACAATACAATGAACCAAATTTGAGATTTTCATCGCCGACTAAATAATGTAAAGGCAAGCAAAACTACAAGCAGCGAAGTCAAGCTACTTAGAGAATAATTTACCCAGTGTTTCCTGGGACAAGTAACGTACCTATTAATTGAAAAAAATCAGCGTAAAATTACTTCATACCTGTCAACACCTGCTTCAGTAGGCAATGATCAACATAATTTATATAAATTCTTATTGTACCAAATATTCTGAAAAAATCGTAAATTATTATTTAATATCAATTATTTTGAATACCTATAGGTATAATGTACCTTTTGCAATTTCAGTATTTTATAGTACAAATCGTGCAGCTTATGATGACGTGAATAATGTTTACTTACGCACACTTTCCCATGGTAAATTCGAATTGAAATTCTCTTGACAGATTAAACATTTGTATGCTTCATCGTTGTGATGTGCTGATGGTGATCTCGAAGTTAACTTATGGTACATATTGAAAATAACTATACCCGGACAATATATCCACAACATTTACTGTAGAATTCATAAATATATCGATTAAGTATTTCATTATATCGTTGCAAAATTCATGAAATCATTTTTATTACACAACACACTTACGTTTCATTTTCTGACTTTTTTCGATTTTGTTGTACTTTTTTGATCTTTTTCAAATATGGTTTTGTAAAATTTTTCTGACGCCGCTTTTTACTGTTACTCATTGTAAAAATTACAAGATATGCTCACGATTTAGAAACGAAATTCAGAAATTGATTAGTCGCCGAATACAATACCTTTAAACCTTACTAATAAACACCAAACCGTTTCATTCCACTTCTCGCAGATAAAGTCTTGAGCGGTTCAGTGTGGTATATATACGAACACCAATGCATTTTTCGACGGACATATCAGTAGGCACCCGGCACCCCTCTCCTACCCCTCCTTATTGTATAAGTTATTTATAAGAAAAGTTGGAATGCGAATTAACCCCCGGTGTGTCTACTGATATGTCTTTTTGTTTTACAATTTTATAATGTAATGAATAATGATGTTGCTGGTTGTGTAAAAAATGTTTAGGGTTCCTCGAGTCCCGACTCGGGAAACCCAATTATTATAATATTACATTGTGTAGGAAAGACAAATATATATATTTGTACTGAATATTAGTCCCCCTCCCCGTGATAAAAATTTAGAATTATTTTGTTTTTTGTATGACATTATTTGTAAATATTATTATCACTAGTGATTTTAGCTTTAATTCGCAAATTATTTTAATTAATTTAAGCTTTTAGAGTTCCATCAATAGTAGATTCTCGTAACAAAATGTCAGCCGATATCACACTGGTAAGAATATTCAATCTGAGCGTTCATTTCCAATACTCGGTAATATGCTATTCAATATTCAAGTCCAGAACAGGTTTTAAAAAAAAATTTAGACTCAAACACAAAAATTTTTCGGATACTTATTATGTAGTTGAAATTTTAAATTTTAAATTATTTCTCTTGTAACTTTTGAGCTTCCTTTATTTCACGTTGATGAAATAGGTAATATTTTCGAGGATTCATTTTTCAAAAAAACAACAACAACAACAACTTTAGGAAAGGTTGAGGCAAAAAAATTGGAAAAAAAAGTCGTAGCAGTCTGCCGGTACGTAAGAGCCAAATTTTTGTGCCAGAAACAAGGGCTCTTGAACTACTCGCACCCTCGCTTCGCTCCTGTGCTTCACCTGTGTTTAGGGGAACTTCGTCCCCCTTGCACCCCCCTTGGGCTTCGCCCAACAACCCCCTGCGCATGTTTTTTTCATGTCCCGCGCTTCGATTGAACTACTCACACCCTCGCTTCGCTCATGTGCTCCGTCTGTGTTTGGGGGGACTTTGTCCCCCCTACACCCCCCTTGGGCTTTGCCCAATTACCTCCTGCGAATGTCTTTTTTCGTGTTCTGCGCTTCGCTTGAACTACTCACACCCTCGCTTCGCTCATGTGCTTCACCTGTATTGGGGGGACTTTGTCCCCCTCGGGACCCCCCTTGGGCTTCTCCCAACTCTCTCCCCTGTACCACCCTCGCGCTTCGCCCAACTCTCTCCTTCCGCTACTTCCTTCTTATGTTTGCGGGGGGACTCCCCCAACTCTCTTCTTCCTTCTTCCAAAAATATGGTAACAAACCTGTCTTGACCTCTTGACCCTGAAACAGGTCAAATGGGGTTGGAAGGTTGAAACCGGCAAAAGGCACCACGGGTACATCCTCCTATTGTACTGTGAAAATTTGAATTTGGAGGGGCTACAGGCTGTCTGAAAAATTGGAAAACGCGTAAAATAGCAAAAAAATCCACTTTTTTGACCCTGGAGAAAGGTCAAATAGGGTTGGAAGGTTGAAACATGCAAAAGGCACTTCGGATACATCCTCCCATTGTACTGTGAAAATTTGAACCCTCAAGGTCAATTTGGAGGGGCTACAGGCTGTCTGAAAAATTGGAAAATGTGTAAAATAGCAAAAAATCCACTTTTTTGACCTTGGAGAGAGGTCAAATAGGGTTGGAAGGTTAAAACCTGCAATAAGTACTCATGGGGCACCCTCCTATTGTATGCTGAAAATTTGGACCCCCTAGATCAATTTTAGGGGTGAGGGGGTCAAAAATTGGGGTCAAATGTGGTTTTTCCCACCTTAAACAGGGTGGGGATGACCTAGGAAGCTGAAATTTGAATATGTTGATCACAATAGAGGTACTGACCAATGGTATGATTTTGGATCCTTTTCGTCCATTCGGGATGATATTATGACCCTCCAAATAAATGACCTTTCTGTAAAAACGGGGTTGGAAGATTGAAACATGCAAAAGGCACTTTGGGTACACCCTCCCGTTGTACTGTGAGAATTTGGACCCTCTAGGTCAATTTGGAGGGGCTGTAGGCTGTCTGAAAAATTGAAAAACACGTAAAATAGACCAAGAATCCACCTTTTGACCCTGGAGAGAGGTCAAAGTGGGGCACCCTCCCATTGTATTCTGAAAATGTGGACCTTCTAGATCAATTTTAGGGGTGAGGGGGTCAATGAAATTTGGGTATGCTGATCACAGTAGGGGTACTGACCAATGGTATGATTTTGGACCATTTTCAACTATTTGGGTCACATTATGCCTCTCCAAAAAAATTACCTTTCTGTAATTTTCAACTTTGACCCTCCCCACTCCAGAGGTCAACTGTAGCTCCCAAAAGAACCCTATTCCCCAAGTTAGACTTCATTTGAATAATTAGAACAGGTTCCTGGTCATAAAATGTAAAAATTGCCATTGTGCTGAAACTTATAAATATCTATAGTTATAAATATGAATACACGTACCTAGTACCTTGTGGTGCCCGGGTCTTTTATGGTAATTGTGGTGCCCGCGTACATAGAGGACCACATATATATGTATGATTTGGATTTTTCATCATAGTTAGTCATAGTGGTGCCCGATATATAAACTTGGTACTTGTGGTGCCCACCTCAAAAAATTTTTGTTCACCTTAGAGTGCATTTCACTTGATTCTGCATCGTTTTATATAGAAAGACCTTGTGGTGCCCGATTTGGGCACCACAAGCCCAAAACCAGGCACCACAATGACACGTATACTTAAAACGGGCACCACAATGACTAAGTTTAAATCTATAAATATATAAAAACTGACACACCGGGAATAGTCTAGTTTGAGCTCAAAACGTCGAGAACTATCAAAATTTTTGACCCCTGACCTTTGTATTCAAAGTTGGGCCTACCGCAATAGCCATCATTTTTTACAAAAATTTGGCTAAAAATTGTAATAAGTGTTCATAATTATTAATTTAGCATTTGATTCATTTTCAATAATTTGGAAAACCCTTGATAAGTTGAAAAAATGCAGTTTGTGACAAATTTGTGGCTAAAGTAGGTACATTAACACTATTTATAGGTTCAAGAACTGGTTTTCATCCTTTTTTTGGATCAACATTTTTTTTTTTTTGACAGGAGAGGTAGATCTAAGGTAGGTACATGATTTTGCCGAATGAAACCTCTCATCATTTTGGACTTCAAAATTGAAAAATATTTTGAATTCCTTCCTCTGGATCTTATTAAAATTTGGTGCGAATCAATTCAATCAGATTGGCGAATATCAGTGATTCAAAACATTCCTACAACTTCTACAATAGGTACTTATGATAGGTACTCCTACCTTATTATTCAAACTGGATGAAGGCTAAGCATTCATCTTCTGAATGAAAGTAAATAAGGTTAAAAGTAAAAGTTGGCCATATTTCCTGCATAAGTAGGTACTTACTTCTTACGATTATAAGTATTTTAGAAAAAAATGAGATACTCCTGAACAACGCAGGTAAGTAGGTATATTTCACAGAAACGTGATTTGAAAAAAATATTTAAAACTGCACACGATCAGCGATATTTTATACCAATTGACAAACAACCTAAGCATTGAATTTTGGCAACCACTGGATGCATCTCGCAATATCCCTCTCCGATTATAATTATTAACATTCTCCACACTACGTGTACCTATGTTCAGCCACGCGTCGAGACGCGGTGAAACTCTAGAATGAGAAACCAGTTTTAAGAAATGATTCCTCGCACTCTGTTCATTTCGCTGATCGGTTTTTGTATCGTGATCCGAGTAAACGCTTCGATAAAACGATGTTTTTCATGCAGATCTCGCGGCGAATTGGGAAGCTGCAAAGATAAATTCAAATTTTACAATGCTAGTCAATTAGAAACGGAAACCGGAGTCGAAGCTGTACCCTGCGCTTCAGGATGGTGTGGAAAAGTCATCGAAACCAGAGATCACGACTTGAAGGCAGAAGAATACGGAGTTGCTACTCAAAGAATGTGCTTGCAAAGATCACCTTCTGATAATGAAGAAAGATGCGATGATACAATATGGAGTCATAAGAAAGTATTCATGTGTTTTTGTCAAGGCGATCTGTGTAATCATGGTATGGCTATTAGATCATCGTTAAAATTCATTGCCATTTTACCTGTTTTGTACTGGGTTTGTAATCATTTAGCTCAATTACAGTTCCTTTTATGAAATGTGTTTCTTTTTTGTCTAATTGTATTAAAATTTAAGCTGAATATATTCAGGATTTTTTTTTATTTTTTTATTCGAATCAACACGGCTCCTTTAGTTTTGAAGATAGGTACTTTAAATTTGCAGAGGATCTTTTTTATAGAGAATTAAATTTTCTTTCATTTTTTTCAATTATTTCAAAATTAGGTACATTTCACAATCACCCAAACAAAAAAATAAACAATAGGTATAGAAAAAAATGTGCAAATCTATTTTATTTTTCGAGTGATTACAAATTCAGAAATATTACATAGGAAGACAATATACATACAGAGTGGGCCAAAAGTCAGTACCCCGATTTTCACGTTTTAGTTTTTCTTAAAAAAATCAAAAACTAAGCATCCTCGAAAAAAACTAACGGCATCAAGTCGATTCGAAATTTAATTCTCTACAACTTTGTTTCAATGAATTTTTTTTGGACGCTTCCTTTCGCCTCCAGATTGATTTTTGTGACTTGATGATTTTTATGAAAAATTTTTCAGAAGTTCATTTCTAAGAGTTTTAGTTTTTCTTAAAAAAATCAAAAACTAAGCATCCTAGAAAAAAACTAACGACATTATGTCGATTGGAAATTTAATTCTCTACTACTTTGTTTCAATGAATTTTTTTTTGGACGCTTCCTTTCGCCTCCAGATCAATTTTTATGAAGCTCAGTTGGCAAATTTTTCGAAAATTTTAGTTTTTTGTAAAAAAAATCAAAAACTAAGCATCTTAGAAAAAAAATAACGACATTATGTCGATTCGAAATTTAATTCTCTTCAAATTTGTCATCATGAAATTTTTTTCGGACGCTTCCCCTAGTTTTTGATTTTTTTTACGAAAAAAATAAAATTTTCGAAAAATTTGCCAACTGAGCTTCATAAAAATTGATCTGGAGGCGAAGGGAAGCGTCCAAAAAAGATTTCGTGAAAACAATGTTGTAGAGAATTAAATTTCCAATCGACATAATGTCGTTAGTTTTTTTCTAGGATGCTTAGTTCTCAATTTTTTTACAAAAAACTAAAATTTTCGAAAAATTTGCCAACTGAGCTTCATAAAAATTGATCTGGAGGCAAAAGGAAGCGTCCAAAAAAATTTTCAGTAGGACAAAGTTGTAGAGAATTAAATTTCGAATCGACTTGATGTCATTAGTTTTTTTCTAGGATGCTTAGTTTTTGATTTTTTTAAAGAAAAACTAAAACGTGAAAATCGGGGTACTGACTTTTGACCCACTCTGTATTTAAAAATAACAAAAATTTATCAACGTAAAAATTTTCCCTTAGGCCAGTATAAATATAAAAAGATACATATACTTGGAAAATCTCCAATTAAGCTAAAATTTTGCCATCAATTCAACAATTTAAATATTTTGGTAATGATGAACACATTAACCATAGGCCCTTGATAAAATACATTCAAATAAGGCACTTTCTAAATGATTCCAGTTTCATGTAAAATTTCCATTATCTAAAGCAACAATCCATATCTTAAAAAGACATGAAATTAAAATTTCACTATGTTGAAAAAAAATTAAAATAGAAAATAAAATACAATAACTTATATCGTTCATAATAAATGTTTTATAAAAAAAAATTGCCCGCTAAATTTTTTTTGGTAAATATTCGAGTTGATAGACTACTTTTAACTTGATTTCATTTCACAAGAAGTACTAGGAAAGGAACACTTAAAATAAAAATAACACAACCTTGTATTTCAAAAAAAAAAAAAAAAATTATTTAATTTGGAACATTCAAGTTAAACCCAGATCTAAATTTTAAAATCGTGGAACCAAATCAAACTTAATCTTTGAATCGTTATCTTACCTTACCTACTAATCAAATATTTTATGCAGGTATTTTTTCAATATACTGATTCAAAATTTTGAGCAAAACAATCCCCTGCAATTTTATCAACACAAAACATTTCACACGCAGTTTTACGTTGTAATTTGGCTTGTTCAATCGAAATTCACATTTTTTCATGTCGTTTCCGATTAATTTGAGCTACTGAGGCCAAACCTGATGGGTCGAGACTCAATTTGGACGTAATTTTTGTGTTCAACGATCTCCAATTCGTAAAAAAAAAAAAAACATAATTAATACAGTTTATAATAATTATTCTTTAGACCTCATTTTGGGCCTTAAAAGCTATTTCTCAGAGAAGGGCGCACTCTAGCGAAATTTCGACACCGGAAATGGATTCGACGTGCCCAAAACGCTTCAACTAATTTTTCAAAAAAATCCCCTTTCGTATTTACGGCAAACTGATTATGCAATTTTATCAACACGAAGCATTCGCATCCAATTCTACGTTAATTTTTTACTAGTTCGGTCGAAAGTAACATTTTTATGGAGGTTTCCGAATAATTTGAGATCACTGAGTCCAAATCTAGCGTTACTTTCGAGCCCAGTTATTTTTTCATTGAAAGAAAAATGTGATTCTTGATTAAAAAATTACAATATTTTCTAAAAAAAAAACAAGTTTTTCAAGTTTTTAAATTCCTTTTGAAACTTTTTGGCAATTTTTAGAAAGAAATTGAAATTTTTTGGGGAAAAAAATGAGACTTTGAAATTTTTATTAAAAGACAGAGCTTTTTATTTTTTGGCAAAAAAACAATATTGCAGGGCAATTCTTGAAGTTGGACGTTTTTGTAATTTTTTGAAAAAGTGATTTTTTGACAAAAAAGATCTAAATCTTCAACAACGAAAAAATACGAGACCTTTTGTCAATTTTGACTAAAAACGAGATTATTTGGAATTTTTGTCAGAAAACAAGACTTTGACAATTTCAGCAAAACTGAGAGATTTTGGAAATTTCTGGTAAAAAATAAATTTTTGAATATATTTTTGGAAAATCAAAGTTTTTGGAAGAAAACACCAATTAGCAATTTTTGACATAAAATGTGACTTTTTTTGGCAATTTTAATAAAAGACTAGATTTTACGTTGTTTTTGGCAGAAAGAAACACTCCAAAAATTCCATCAAAATGGATGTTTTTTTTTGACAATTTCTGACAAAAAAATTATTTTTTAGACAATTTTTGTCAAAAAACAAGACTTTTACTATTTGGACAACAATATAAAATTTTTTCTAAATTTTTCAGAAAGCAAGGCGTTGACAATTTCAGCAAAAGGTATTTCTTTTTGGAAATTTCTGCCAAAAAAAGAGGACTTTAGCAACTTTTAGCACAAAAGTGAGGCTAATTAAAAATTTCAAGTTTATTGGAAACTTCTGTTCAAAAAGTAAATATTTTTGAGAGTTTTTGACAAAATAAAATTCTGGACGAAAAATTTTCATAAAAAAAGAGGATATTGGAAAATTATTGGCAAAAATGAGACTTTTCTGTTTCTTTTTTTTTTTTTTTTTTTTTTTTTGCAAAAAACCAATTTTTTAGTAATTTTAAATTTTAGTAAAAAAGTGAAGCATATTGGAAATTTTAGTCTCATAGAAAATTTTTGATTACAAAGTAGTGAACGAAAAGCCAAACTGAAAATTTTAGCAAAAAGCGAGGTTTTTTTTGGCAATTTTCAACTAAAAGAGAAACCTTTTCACAATTTTTAGAGAATCTTTCGCAATTCTAGTAAAAGATGACTTTTTCGCAATCTATAACAAAAAAGGCAGACTTTTTAGCACTTTGAATATTTTTGGAAAAAAAAATCTCGAAACAATTTTTCATCACTTTTCGCAAATTTTCTCATAATTAAAATTCTCGAGTTTCGGTAAACCACACCGATCATTTAATCGGAGCCATTTCTCGGCAATTTTACACGTTAAATTACGTCTGTACGAATGCAACGTGCGATCCACTACAGAAGGTAAATGAACACAGCCATCTCCGCCAAATTCGCACACACGATAATGGTGCAAAAGAGCCACTTTCGGAGGCACATTCAGAACATTTTGAAGTGGTAAAAATTGCCATACAAAATGATTACCAACTTCGAAGACGTTTTTAACTTTGGCTATGTATTTTGATCGTTGCGTGTGAGGACTGAGCTTCAGACATCGTCTTGTTTTTCTTATCGATATCAAATGTTTTTCAATTTCGTTAGAGTGGTCTAAACTCGAGTCGTCGTTCCACTGCGTGTAAAAAAATGCATTTTGGAACGAATACGCTGATACTTGATTGGTATTGTAACGGATACTGAGCCATCTGCAAATGGTAACAATTATGAGTTCAATTTTTGAAACGATGCTCGTTGAAAATAGGTATCATTTCATGCTTTTTATGTATTTTCAAAAATATTAGATACTTACTTCAAGAGATCATTCAAAGTCTTATTAAATTGAGGTGTGATTATTTCATCCAAATCGATGAACGCCACGTAAGGGTAAGTATACATATTCCTGTACAAACAATCGTTCAGTGCTGCGAACATGCCTTCGGTTCGGATTTCAACTTGTGATCGAATATCTTGCAAATGCCACGAATGCACAGATACCGTTCCTTCTTTCAAGTAGTGGTGTAAAATGCAATTTGTACTGGACGACAATGACGAATTATAAAATGTAAAATGGCTAACTCCTAATAGGCGATTGAGTTCGATAAATTCGAGCAGTTGAACAGTCTGTGAAAATACAAGGTATTAGCTAAAAGTACATAATATTGCTCATTTGTTGACACAGTGAGTACCTACTTAAAACTACTCACCTTATCGTAGTTATAATGAATAGGTTTCACACAGACGGCAATCTTGTCTTTGTTTTGATCAAGAGTCAAGTCCGGATGATTCTGAACCAGTAAATTATTGCCTGCGTCTTTATTCGTAGAATACTGATTATTATAAGTGGATATTGAAACTGAAGACGGTATATGAGAACTATTTTTTATATTGCATATTATGAAGACGGCGCTGTAGGGTAGATTCCAGTTCTCTCGAATCGCCTTTGAAAAAAACAAACAAATCAACAGTAAATATCATTAGAATACGTCTAAAATCCAACAGACAGAAAGTGCTTCGTTGGCTGGAATTTCTGCAGTCCAAAAAATTCAGCTGCCTTTTTATTTGAGGGCACAAAAATAATTTTATTAATTTGTGAATTTGGTATTGTGAACTGTATCATTTCACTTCTCGCAGATAAAGTCTTGAGCGGTTCAGTGTAGTATATAATATATACGAACACCAATGCATTTCTCGACGGGCATATCAGTAGGCACCCGACACCCCTCTCCTCCCCCATTAATGTATAAGTTATTTATTTATTATTAAGATTAAGAAAAGGTAGCGAGATGGCATTGATGGATATTCCTTGTACTGCCGGTGTGTCTACTGGTATGTCTTTTTACCATTTTATAACGTAATGAAGTTGCTGATTGCGTAATTTTTTTAAATAATATAATATTACATTGTGTAGGAAAGACAAATATAATATAATTACAAGGTGCCCAGAAATATCGAGTACCTCTAAGAAAGTTTTTCATTAAAAATGTAGGTTGGCAACGTGAAATAGATGCATATGATTGGTGGAATGTTATCTCTCCAGTCCAACAACCAATCATGTGCTATCATTATTATCATTCACTGTGACCGCAACCAAAGTATTTTAGTAGAAAACTTTTTTAGGGGTACTCGATATTTCTGGGCACCCTGTAAACTGAATTTCCGGTGATAGAAATTTAGAATTATTTTGTTTTTTGTATTAGTGATTTTAGCTTTAATTCGCGAATTACTTTAATTAATTTAAGCTTTCAGAGTTCCATCAAGAGTAGATTCTCGTAACAAAATGTCAGCCGATATCACACTGGTAAGAATATTCAATCTGAGCGTTCATTTCCAATACCTACTCGGTAATATGCTATTCATTATAATTCATTCCTCAAGTGTTTCGTTGACTGACATTTTTACAGTCCAAAAAACTTGTCTGGCTTTTTGTTGAGAGCACAAAGGTATAATTTTATCAATTTGTAAATTTGGTGTTGTGACATCTAATTAAAAAAAAATATATTTCACATTTATTTATGGAATTGTTTCAAACATTTCATTTTTTTTTCAAATACTCTTTCATGGCTCTTTATTTATACCTATTTTTAAAAATCCAGCTCAAAATAGGTTAAAATGACGACATGTAAGTTCAAAAAAAGATTTTGATAGAATTTTTTGATTTTCTTATGAAATTTTGACCCATTATGTTCAGTCACATGACATTTTCTTCAGAGATTCAGAAAATCATGACCCAATTTCATACTCAAAATTCTTCGAAACAGCTCAAAAAACATTTTTGTTGAAATACCTATTTGATTTTTTGCACCAATTTCAAACATGACACCTTTTCAAAAAATCCAAAAACTCATGACTCAATTTTGGGCTCAGTATTCTCCGAAAATGCTAAAAAAAAAACATTTTCATGAGAATATTTGAATTTTTGATGAAATTTAAACCCAATTTTGCGGATCACATGACACCATTTTTCAAAAATCTCAAAAATCATGGTCCAATTTTCAGCTCTAAATTCTTCAAAAATGCTCAAAAAAGTGTTGATAAATGTTTTTGATTTCTTGCCAGGATTCCAGCATATTTTAACAGGTCTGAGGTCACTTCACACCCTTTTCAAAAACTCCGAAAATCACAATTTCCTGAAATCCTGATCCAATTTTTTAAGAGTTCCAAAAACAGGTTTGTTAAAATATTTTCATTTTCTCGTGAAATTTCAATTCACCTTTGATAAGTTATCTGATATCTTTTTCAGAAATTCTGAAAAACATGACTCAATTTTGTGCTTAAAGTTCTTCAAAAGTACTCAAGAATAATTTTAAAGGGTTAAGTATGATGCAATTTTTTCATAAACCTCAAAAATCACGATCCAGTATTCAAAAAAACATTTTCATTGTTGAAATATTTGAATTTTTTGCGAAATTACGACCTTCTCTTTCGAATTTATTTTTACTCAAAATGGGGAGGGGGGAGGAGACTTTAAAATTCAACTGTGCCTTATTATGCATGCCATTTTTAGTAAAACTCCGGTTCAATTTTGGACCAGAAAAATTTCAGCTAAATTGAAATTTCTAAAGCATTTTTCGTCTGTTGAACTACAAACTAATTTCGTAAATCTCACCGCGACTTTTGCACGTATTCGTTCACCCGGCCTGTCTTTGAAATGAAAAATACAGATGGCTTTATCGTAGAATTTCGTCTTCGTCGCTCCTATCACCTTGATCACCCACTGTTTTCTACTCCTCTTATCCAAAAACGCAGAATACACGTAAAATTTATACCTGTAATGATAGTAAAAAAATCATCGATTAAGGATTTCTTTTTTTTTTTCAGAAAATTAACAAAAGAGGTAATGAAGTAATAGGTGGGCATTTACGTGGTTCCTGTGACTGGTTGCCAGACTGCATCTCGTGGAAGTAATGTATTTGTATTCTTGTACGAATATTCTTCAAACTATAAAGCAGACAGAAAATATAACGACTTATTGAAAATTATTATCAGCGAACGAGATCTGTTTCATTGTCACAATAGATCAACTTAACTCACTTTTTGTGTTCTTTCTGAGCTTATTGTGTAGGTTGGTTTGTGTAAAGCGTGGCTTTTATAGTAAGTTGTCAACGTTACTTCGATAATCAGTAGTATTACAAATGTTATCAGAAACATCAACACGAAAATGAAATTTATATTTCCATTACTCAGAGTGATGGTTCTCATTTCGGCAATGTTACCTGCAAAAAAAAAAATCATTAAAAGATAGGCCAGAATGAAATTTATCAAGTATTTTTATTCCTTATTATTATTACTATTTTTTTTGTTCGATTTCACAAATTTTTAAACAAAAATCAGATAATTTAATCATACGTTACATACCTCGAACTCCACGTAGTCTTTTCAGCATGACAATTGGCCAACATATAACCCCATCTTCGTATCGTCAACTTCATCGATTCCTCTTATAGGTATTTTCGATGATAATTCGTTATGTGGAGCATAATACAGCTCGACACATGATTCATATTTACAACTGAAAATGAATTCATGACTTAACTTTCGTGATAGCGGTGCTTTTGTGCATACCCATGGAGCTTTACGTTTCAGATCAATGAAGTGAAAAGTGTACGCAAAGATCCGCCCTATTTTATGGCGCAGCCGTTTTAAAAGGGGTTGCAAAAACGAAAGATGTACCATATTTGAGTGGATGGAGAAAATTTGTAGAATTAACATTTCGATATGTTTTTGGAGGGAATAGTTCATAATTTTTCAATGTTATTCGTGTACTTATTAATTTTTTTTTGTTTAGGACAGAGATTGTTGGTATCAGATTTTTTTTCAAAAAAAGTAACATTATAACCAAAAAGTAACCAAAAAAGTGACTAAATAATGTTTAATGCAAAAAAAGAGGTAGATAGCCAAAAAAAATTATCCATAAAAAAACATTAAGTAGATACATTTTATTTTAGAAGAAAACCTTAGTCTTTGATTTTTTCATATAATTTTGAAAATCTATCCCAGCATTCTTCGTCTTGGGCAGCTCATGAAAGGGTTAGAGACTTCATTGAACGATTGATCGGCAAAAAAAAAAAAAAAAAAAGTACCTGGGTAATGATAAAAGTGGAAATAACACAACAGAAAAGATAACACGAAGGAAACATGACATGAAAAATTAATAATGCAAAACACCAACTCAAAAATCACGTATTTGGAACAAAAACCATCGAATTTTTATACATTACTGAATAATGTAATACGTAAGATGTCGAAAATGTTGCATTATTTGACTCAGCTTTAGGGCTGCAGAAATTTAGCCCTAGACAAAATTGTTCAACATACTCTCAATGCTTGGTTCGGTTGTATCATTGAGCACTATCAAGAGTACTACTCACACGAGCATTTCTTCGTTTAAGCTGTTGCTGAAGAAGTTTCTTCTCACGGCGTAAATTACTTAAAGTATTCATCAAATCAGTTCCAGTTAAATCTGTTTGAACAGCTACGCTCTTGTGAAATGGCTCTTCTACGAATTCTACGGCAGGAAAAATTGCATCGTTTACCTGAATTAAAAACGAATTTTATTCATTATTAATACATTAAATAATTTGATTACCTACTTCAAGTTTTTTATCTTAAATGATTTGAATTATTTGAATAAACTAGAAAATAGAAAGAGTAAGTAGGTATGCAAACCCATGATAATGTAGGGGTATATGTGAACGCATCGGACAACGCGAGATGCCTTTGTATGTATTACATTCGACTCTACCTAATGGCATTCCAGGTATCTAAAAGCGGTCCTCGGGAGTCCGATGCATTCACAAACCACCCTCTACATACTACAGTGATACATATACGCTTAAAATCGCTCTTTTTAGTATATGTATCATGAAGTAGTACCCTAGTGAAGAATACTGGCCAGTATACCTAAAATGAACCTTTTTTCTTATACAGTTTTCTGTAATGTGACTGGTTGAACAATCTACATTACAAAACAACGTTATCGAAAAAAGGTTACAGGCTAGCTTCTTTTCTATTGGTTAATAGAATTAAGGGTTTCTGTATAAATATAAGCTGTATTCAGCTTAGAAACTAGTCTTGTAAATATTTACAACCAAATAACATCTCTCTTGTTAACTTGGTGTTCCTTTCTTGACTCTCATTCTTTCTCTCTTCGCTCTCACACCCATTCAACTACTCGCAGGCCTCCTGGTATGTGTGTAGTTGTACAGGCGCATTGCTTTTATTCCTTCTCTCTCCGGACTTTGCTTACCTATACCTGGGCCTGCTGGTCCAGGTATAGTTGCTGCTGAGTTCTCCTTTTTCTCAGTTACATACTAAATGGGCCACATGGTATGGACGGATATTTTCCTCACTCTCTTGTGATTTGAATGGGCCCTGTGGTACGGACTTATCACACTCATTCCAATATCTGAATGGGCCTAGTGGTACGTACAGATATTACGCTCTCTCTTTGCAATTCGAACGGGCCTAGTGGTACGGACAAATTGCCTAATCCTAAGTATCCAAACCAGGCCTAAAGGTACAGACGGGTCTCCTTACAACTTAGGGAAATTGTAGGCATTATTTTCAGTGGCTAAGTACGCGATAGGTCACAATGAATTTGTGAACCAACAACGGACGCTCTCCCACATTACAACTTACAACCTCATAGGTCAACCAGGGCCTTGGTAGACCTACCATTACCGAGAATATTAAACTTATTTCAGGTTCAATTAAGAAACACCACGGCTTCGAATGTTTTGGCTGGTGTCTTGTCCAGTCACGTTGGCAGGAAAACATTGTATCACAAACATCGCATCAGTAGGGGAATGAATTCCGTAACACTACCTTTACCTACAGGATGAAAGGTGATATCGCAAATTATACATCGTCTTAATCCACCAGGCACTACTTTTGTGTCACACTGTATAAATGTACCACCTTGTTTGAAACATTGCTTGGAGTTCCGCGTTGACCTTTTTGCGCTTGAGAGATGTTTTCCCTTTTTTGCAGATCCAGTAATCGGACCTTGGCCAGAATTTTCTTGATGTTTTGACCATCCTGCGCGCACCACTGCGTTATAATGACCCTCATACGACTTTTCTGAGGAAGAAATGTTCGAATTTGGAGATCGGCTAAATATCTTCGTCAGAACATGGACAGTTCTGAAGCCTCCGCCTCCAGCAAATTTTGGATGAGCAGTTTTTTAATTAACTCTGATTAGATTTTGATAACTTCATCAATCGATATTTATACATTTTGAAAAAGAAAACAAAACGCCAAACATAAAGTACCATCGTCTATTTTTTCCCATATGTAAGTTGTAACACAAGTCTGGTGTCAATAAGGCATTTATGTGCCAATCACTAAGAATAAACTGAACTTGGGAAATCGGTCAAGTTCTAAGTCAAGTTTTTTTCACATTGAAAAAAAGAACAAAACACATTTGAATCTGAACACAATATTTAGTTAGGTACGCAATTATTGATATTTAAATAGGTACATTTAGATGATATCGTCTCTCCCTTGCAGAAACCTCGTAAGTCCAAATTTTTCAAAAAACACTTTTTTTACTTTCCTCATAGGAAAAAACACGAGGGATCGAATGGAAGAAACCTCGTAAGTCTTAAAAAATTAGCTAACACTCCTACCGGGCAATTCAAAAACATCAAACAAACAAAACCTCGTATGTCCAAATTTTTCAGGATGAAAACCTTGTAAGTCCTCCGACTTACGAGGTTTCTGCCTTGGACTACCATGCACTAACCATGGACATACGAGGTTTTTGATACGAGAAAACCTCTAAAATCTAATTACTTGATGTTGAACTGATGTTGAAGTAATGATATGTTTGAAAATACCATCCAGGTATTGTCCTAAAACATAAAATCAAAAAGTTGGTGGAATCTTTTACAAAATGAACTTTTTAAACAGTTTTTCGTACCTCCTGTAAAATTTTCAAATTTGGACTTACGAGGTTTCTGCACGGGAGCGACGATATGTGATTGGCTAGCACGAACTTATGGCGGAATTTTTTGCCGCAATGCGCACACTCAAAACGAGGGCCCTCCACATGGAAACGTTCGTGCTCGGTCCTCATATAATTATACATGAATTGTTGGTTGCATATGCGGCATTTGAAGGGTTTCTCTTTACTATGCACCCGTTGGTGCTTATTAAAATTAGTTTTTTGAGTAAAACTTTTGCTACACATTTGACAAGAAAACGGTTTCACACTGGAATGTAGTCTCCGGTGTTCATTGAGAGATTGTTTATAGGAAAACGTTTTTCCGCAATCAGCACACTCAAAAGCACGTCTGTCCACATGCACGCGTTCGTGCTCCGATTTATGCGCACTGTACTTGAATCCTTTGTTGCATATGCGGCATTTGAAGGGTTTCTCTTCACTATGCTTCCGTTGGTGCTTGGTGAGATATCCTTTTCGAGCAAAGCTTTTGCTACACGTTGGGCAAGAAAATGGTTTCACACCGGAATGTAGCCTCAGGTGTTCAATGAGATGGAATTTTTGGGATACCTTTTTTCCGCATTCAGCGCACTCAAAACAAGCTCCATCCTCATGCCTGCGTTCGTGCGCCACTTTACTGTCATTGTGCTTGAATCGTGCGTCACAAATGCCGCATTTGAAGCGTTTCTTTTCACTATGTGTCAATCCATGTTTAATGAATTGGCTGTTATAAGTAAACCGTTTGTCACAGATTCCGCAGCAAAACGGCTTCGAATGATCTTGTTGATGTCTTGCCCGATCACGTTCGTTGGAAAACTTTTTATCACAAATATCGCAGCAGTAAGGGAATGAATCCCGCATCTGTACCTTTACCTACAGGAAAAAAAGATCATATTGCAAATGACACCTCGTTTTCTGTTGAATAATTGTGTTGCCAATTAGTTATGCCCCATATATACCAAAAATAATGAAGTATACAGTGTGGCACAAAAGTAGTGCCCGATGCCCAATTTCTGTGGAGAGAGTTCGCGAGATGAATGCAGCGGCGTTGATTAGCGAAAAATGAAGGCTTTCAAAAGCAAATTTGAAAATTTCAGGCTCATTGCTCAAGAATAACCAGTTTGGTCGAAAAATTCAGACTGGTTTTTATTGGTGCAATGTATTCTTTGAAACCGGTTCGTTAATTTGCAACCAGTTATCAAAAAGTACCCAAAAATGGTATGTAGATAGAGAAAAAACCTTGAAACAAAATTGTACAGCATGAAAAATTGAACTATTTTCGCCAGTGATGGAAAACTGAAACTGGTTAAAAACTTGAACTGAAATGGAGAAACTGAAACTAAAACTGAAATTAGAACTGAAATGAGAAAAACTTAGACTGAAAACTGAAAACTTGAACTGAAAAAAATGAAACTGAAACTAAAAACTAAAAACTTGAACTGAAATGTAAAAGTTTTGCCATTCACTGAATTTTGTCGTCAAAATCATCAATCTATTCTCAAAATTCTTATTTTTTTCAAAAATTTTTGCCCTCGCTTCGCTTGGGCCAATTTGAATCTTTTCTTTCCAAAAAAAACATTGATGAAAATGAAATTTAGAAAAAGTTGAAATCAGAAAAACAGAATGGCGAATTATCTCATTAAAATTGATATTGTTCTACTTTTTGAACTACAAATTATCCAATCTTTTGCCCTCGCTTTGCATGGGTCAATTTGATACTCTTCTCAGAAGTCAGAGTTACAATTTCAAGAAACCTATTGAATTTGAAAAATGTTGAGATCAGAAAAACCAAAAAGAAAAACCTATTTTTTTTTCATTAAAATCGATTGATGTCGTTCTACTTTTTAAATCACAAATTTTCCAAAGCTGAAAAACTTTTGCCCTCGCTTCGCTGGGGCCATTCAAGATGCTACTTGGGTCATTCCATGTCAACTCAACCAACGTTTTTGGGTCATGTCCTTGATGTCTTTCGATTTCGCTCAAATTTTTTTTACAATATCTACCCACCCAGTAAGTAAGAAAGCCGCAATCAGTTTGGTCCCAGCCCCCTCAGGGGGCGGATGGAGGGGCTTCTATTATTTTCAATACTTTGATCAAAAATGATTTCACAGTTCGAAAAAACATTGAATTTAGAACTTTTTAAGTATGTTGAAATTTTCAAAAGTTGAAAGTTGAACTTTCAAGTTCAAAATGGCGCTGTAAGTGGGAGCTACCATTTAAAATTTTGAAAAAATTTCCATAGATGTACATTTTGATACTTTTTCGAAATATTTAGGTTTCGAGATGGCACTCGTTGACGGAGGGGGCGCATCCCCACCCCCAATTTTGGGTGAAACGTTCGAAAGAAAATCTGGAGCATGTGATATATCGAATTGTATGTTTTCGGCGACGCTGAACACGATTATGACGTCAGATTTTTGATAGAACCCCATCCACGGCCCCCAGCAACTCCTCAAAGGGGGTGAAAGTTTAAAAATGCGTTTTGTTCGTGTGACACGTGGAATAATATGTTTTTGGTGACTCTGAACACGAATATGACGTCAGATTTTTGATTTGACCCGCCCACGGCCCCCTGCACCTCCCCAAAGCGGGTAACCCAAAAAAAAATGGTAACATTCGTGTGACACATGAAATAGTATGTTTTCGATATCGCTGAACACGAATATAGCCATAGTTTTTTAAATAGACCTCACCTCCAATAGGTAAAAGTCCAAAAAAATTGTTGGGGGCCGTGGATGAGGCCCAATCAAAAATCTGACGTCATATTCGTGTTCAGCGTCACCAAAAACATAATATTATTCCATGTGTCGCATGAACAAAACACTTTTTTTAACTTTTACCGCCTTTGGGGAGGTGCTGGGGGCCGTGGATGGGGTCCTATAAAAAATCTAACGTCATATTCGTGTTCAGCGTCGCCAAAAACATAGAATTCGATATATCACATGCCCCAGATTTTCTTTCGAACGTTTTACCCAAAATTGGGGGTGGGGTGCTCCCCCTCCGTCAACGAGTGCCATCTCGAAACTTAAATTTTTCGAAAAAGTATCAAAATGTACATCTATGGAAATTTTTTCAAAATTTTAAATGGTAGCTCCCACTTACAGCAACATTTTGAAATTTGAACTTTCAAATTCAAAGTTCAACTCTCAACTTTTGAAAATTTCAAAATACTTAAAAAGTTCAAAATTCAATGCCCTTTCGAACTATGAAATCAGTTTTGATCAAAGTATCATAGTTTTGGAGGAATGGGCTGCTGAAGTTGGGTACCTCGAGACAATGTGAAAATAATGGAAGCCCTCCCCCCACCCGCCCCCTGAGGGGGCTGGGGCCAAACTGATTGCGGCTTTCTTACTTACTGGGTGGGTAGATATTGTAAAAAAAATTGAGCGAAATCGAAAGACATGACCCAAAAACGTTGGTTGAGTTGACATGGAATGACCCTAACCACTTTTTCAAGAAAAGCACCCTTTTGTCCTCCAAATGATGGTGGTCCATTTTTATGGGACCTCCAATCGAGAGACATGACTTTCAAAATCGCCTTTTTTTGGTTGAGTTGACATGGAATGACCCACTTGTAAGTAGGTGTACAAAAAATGCAAATTTTTCACTTTTTCTGAACAGAACAGAACTACTGGATTTTCAAAGTTTTTTGATACTATACAGTGCTCACTGCTCAGCATGTTAATTAAAATTTTGATTATTGTGGCAAAAGGACGATGCGATCTTCCTTCCAAGTATAGCATAACTTGTCTTTTCTTCGGCCCCCTCAGGCCCGGATTTTCTCTGCACAGCCCTGCATATTTATTCATAATTTTTGAGTTTGAAATGTTTGAATTTGAAATTTGAAGTTTTTGTTGCCAAGTAGCAAATTAGATTAATGTATGAAAAAATTCATGAAAGAAAATAATTTTTTTTTTTCATTTCCTTTTGAACTTTAAGAAAAATTTTGAAAACTGAAACTGAAATAGAAAACTGAAATGAAAACTTGAACTGAAAAAAGCAAAACTGAAAACTGAAACTAAAAACTTGAACTGAAAAAAGTAAAACTGAAACTTAAAACTGAAAACTTGAACTGAAAAAAATAAAACTGAAACTAAAAACTAAAAACTTGAACTGAAATGAAAAAGTTTTGCCATCACTGATTTTCGCAGATCGGATTTTAAAACCGGTTCATTGATTTGCAAACAGTAACATTGGAAAAATAGAAAAAAGCTTGAAACAAAAGTTGTAGGGCGTGAATAATTACATAATTCTACCTAATCAGATCAGTAAGTATAGATACATTGCGCCAATAAAAACCCGTTTAAATTTTTTGACCGAACCAGTTTATCAACTTGTGGACATCGTGGGCATGGTGGGCCTGGAATCCACAAGGTCGATTTTGAAAGCCCTTATTTTTCGCTACTCAACGCCGCCTCATTCATTTCACTAGCTCTTTCCACTTGAAAATTAAAGCCACCAGGCACTACTTTTGTGTCATACTGTATACAGATGAGTGTGCAAAAATACTGAGTGTACATAAGTACCATACCCCCTTAAAAAGTTTCTTGTTTAATATGTATTTAGGTTGGTCACAGCGAATAACAATAAAGATAGCACATGATTGATTGTTGGATTGGAGTAAAAACATTCCACCAATCGTATGCATTTATTTCATATTGTCCAGTTCAAAAACTTTAGTGGGAGTCCTATTTATGGGAAAACGAAATTTGCGATTTCGGCAAGTTTTTTTTTTGCAATTTTGCATTAAATTGTTCATCAGGATGATCCTCTTCAAAAAAAAGTTATTCCAATGGTTCTGGGGGGAGGGGGGAGGTGCAATTATTCCTACTGTCATATGCCGGACTACTATAGGTATAGGGTTCTACTGACAAGGGAACCTCTTGATGTGTCACACTCCGATTTGAACGGGACCGCGATTTTTGGAAAGAGCATAGTCTAAAACCCCCAAAACCAAATTTTCAGCTGCCCAAGTTCATTTTTCGATTTTTGGCGAATTTTTGAAAATTTAAAATTGACTGGTTTTGGCAATTTATATATTTTTTTAAAGTACATACGTATAATGGTCAAAATAAAGTCCCAAAACTAATATTAATTACTCAAATCCAAATTTTACCATTTCCAGCCATTCTGGAACCTCCAGCGCGATTTATTAATTTCTCCAGAATTTTGAATTTGCTCCAGAAGGCGTGAATATGAAGTTGGGCAGCTAAAAATCGAGTTGTATGTTACACTCGACCTGTTTAACGAGTTTATCTACATTTGAGCCGATTTTGAGAGTGAGACCTCAAAAGTGGCTTTTTGACCAGCTTTTTTCCAAATTAAAAAATCCAAAAAATCAAAAGTTTCCCCGTTTGTGTGGAAATTTTTGAAATTCACGCGAATCGCTGTATTTTGTCCAAAACTAACCCCCCAAATTCAAATTTCACAATTTCCAGCCATTCTGAAGCCTCCAGCGCGATTTATTCATTTCTCCAGAATTTTGAATTTGCTCCAGAAGGCGTGAATATGCAGTTAGGCAGCTAAAAATCGAGTTGGGTATTAACTCGACCTGTTTAACGAGTTTATCTACATTTGAGCCGGATTTCGGGAGTGACACCTCAAGAATGGTTTTTTAACCAACTTTTTTCAAAATTAAAAAATCCCAAAAATCAAAAGATAACCGTTTGTGAACATACGTAATTAACGTAAGCTATCCTTACACTTTTATAACTGGGCTTTGGGCCATTCTTCTTTTTAAAAAAGGGTTGGTAGGAGCTAGGGCGAAAAAAATTATGGAAACGTCCCCTTTTCGAGGATCCATATACTAAAATTTTTTCCGAGCAACTTTCAAACTCAAATACACGTTTTCACTAATTTTAACCGAAATCCTCTTACATTTTTTTTTTCATCATCTATACTAATTTAGTATACTGACATAGGTACTAACCTCGTTTGAAACATTGCCGGAGTGTTGCGTTGATTTTTTTACGCTTGGGAGATGTTTTCCCTTTTTTGCAGAGGGAGTAATCGGACCTTGGCTGGAATTTTCTTGATGTTTTGAGCATCCTGGTCGCACCTCTGCGTTATTACGACTCTCATATGACTTTTCTAAGGAAGGAATGGTCAAATTTGGAGGTTGACTATCTTCGTCAGAGTATTCCGGTTTTGGAAGTGTTACTGAAAAATAAAAATTGGAATTAAAAAGGAGGTAGGTAACTAATGGTAGGTACATCTTCTTTGGAGAAATGAAAAAGTAATTTATTTTTTATAGAATTTTGTTTACCCCTCAATTAGAAAATATTCGTACTATCGTACTCTTATACTCAGCAGTTGAGTAGTCAAATTCAAAAAATAAAAAAGATATGGTACCGAAAAATTAAATTAAAAAAAAAAATCGAATCACGCGATGTACTCTTACTTCACACTCATGTTCAGTATTTGTATCTCTATCTACCTACTAACCTTCTTCCAAATGTTGCTCAAGTGGTTCCTCTGTACTGCAAGGATCGGTATTCGAATTTTCTAGAAAAGACGTAGTCAAAGGGTTAAAAAAAATACATGTAAAAGACAACCAGCGTGTTTCTTCTCATGAGATCATGATAATTCTGAGTAAAATTTCTTACTCACCTTCTTCGGAAAATTGTTCAAGTTTTACCTCTGCATTATGAAGACCATTCGTAGATACAAATATTACTTCTGGAGGATAAATCGTCGAATGTACAGAGTAATTATATTCAGCAACCTTTTCGGCAGGTTCATCGAGCTCAACTAAAAATACAGAAATACTGACATTTATCAACGCAGAATTGTCCATTCTTCTGTTATACATAATACATATACACTACAGGTAGTATGGCATATGACTATAGGAATAATTGCCCCCCCCCCGTCCTCTGGGCAGAGGTGTTCGTCTTTATTATTTTGATCAAGGTTACGGTTTACTCCAATTTTTTTGTTGACATTTCTCGGGGTTTGTTTCGGTTTTTGGTTACAGTTTTGGTTTCACTCATAAAAGTTTGGGTTTCGTTTTCGGTTATGGTTTTTAACGGTTTCACAAATTTAACAAACACAAAATACAATTAATCATTAAGAATCATAAATGACTAAAGAGTGGTTGATCTTACAGTTGAATCTTAGGCTGGTATCCTAAAACCATTGCTTAAAGTTAGGCAATGGCTAAGCAATGAATGATGCTAGCTACTTGGCTAAGCAACCAACAATCCGGTGCTTAGTTGTTGCTTAAGCGATCATTTTCGTTTTAGGATACCAGCTTTAGTAATAAAATATCAGAAATTATTTTACAATGATCAAAATTAAAAATAAACTTGTAGATTTTCCTCGATTTTGAGTCTTGAAAGTCTAAAAAATACCAAAAATATTAATGATCAAACAATGTTATTGAAAAATTGAAAACCCATAACCAAACTAAATGATATCGGTGTTCGGTTTCGCTCTCACTGCATTCGTTATGGTTATGCTCTGTTTTGGTATTGGTCTTATTAACAAAACCAAAGCTATTCAGATTGACAGGACAAAGCTACCTCGAAAGGGCATGCGAAAAATAAAAATTAACACTAGCCAAAATATCACGTGTTGAAGTGCATTTTTCGATTTTTGGTCTTCGAAAATTTTGCATTTCTCACTGCACCTAAAGTACTTTTTTTTTTTGAAACAAAAAGGAATATTTTCCACATACTAACGTAATTACTAACTTTCTTCAGTAAATAGTTCAGGTTTTGTTTCTACTTTATAAGGGTCGTTGCTCGATGTTTTTAGGGAAGGCATACTCGAATTAGTAGTGTAAACATCTTCGACCTTAACCTGGTCATGTTCGGCAGATTGTACGAGCGCATCTGAAAAACAGAGTTCTAAGCTGTTCAATTCTCCACTACGAAAGTACATATTCACTGAACCTTATCCCGATCAGATGAAAACAACTGATTCAAAGAACAACTGAGCTATTGCTCTCCTCTTTTCATTGTTCAACAATTGAAAAAAAAATTGCAAGGATTAGGTTATGTTGAACACTACAAAAGTTGAATAAAATGAAGGAGAACTTCCATAATGCTTAGTTGCTTACCCCTTAAATTGCTAGTTTTTGGAACATAATTTATTCCAAGTACATGATTTTTCTCATCAGTTTCACTTTGAATTTCGTAAAGCTCGCCGTTTCTAAAACAAAATAATAAGGTAAATTTTATCACCAATAGATTAGAAAAACATGTAATAGAGCAATGGTTTTTTAAACAAGTTCGCTTACTTTTTTTGATCAGACGGATAAGCATCATTTTCGATCTTACAGGAGATATTATTTTGGAATTGGTTCGAAGTAACATGATGTATTAAACGTAGTCCCTCAGAAACTTTCTTAGGTTGCAAATGGACAGGATAATCAAAGACCGAAGGTATGGCACTTTTTTTTAAATGGTACTTTCCACATACCACAGGTGGATCATAATCTTCTGGAAGGAAATGTGCACTACACAGCTTCGTGTTCTTTCCTGGCTGCCAATTCTTTCGTTTAATCGCATGGATCCATTTTTGTCGCCGTTCGTTGTCCTTTTCAGCATTCGGAAAGCTGTAGAGTTAGCTTTGATTACAATTTGTAATGTGAGCATTATGAATAAGACATGTATTAAAACTATACTTACGAATGGAAAATAAACTCACGATTCACATCACTGGAATTGGTACAGTTGACTGCACAACAATACTGCACCATTCTAGATATAAAATCTGCACAACAGATTCATCGAGTATAATGCAAAGTTAATAAAGATGAAATATTTCATCGCACTTACTGAAAAGTAACTTACTCTTGAATTAATTAGTCTTGAATTTCAATCAACCAACGTTCATGATTCAAGAAAACGAAGTCGAAGAATGAAACAAACCTGTAACAACCATATTCTTAAAATGAAATACATAATTGTATAATTTGCAAAAAAGAATGTTGGTAGTAGAATTTTTACAACTTACTTTTTATTACTTATACATATGTACTTAATATTATTCGGACATCAATTTTAATGAATTTTAGAGAATAAATATCATTCAATTCTTACTTTCGCGTATACTTTCGCGCCATAATGATAACAACTCGACTTGAGTCTGAGTGTGATAACACAGCTTGTATCACAGACGAACGTCTCTTTTGTTACAGATGGCCGGTTGGGGTGGAATGGAATTTTTACTATCTGAACCGGCAGAATGTGGTTATGTTTCAAATTCAACGTACGAATTTTTTAGGTAAGTAAAAGTATTAAGTAAACAGTAATTTGTGTACCCATGTACAGTGCACATGTAACTATTGATTCGTCATTCTTATCAGCTTCAATTTTTATATTCTAGTTTCCCGATTAATGCTGATATTCGACAGCAATGGGCGAAGTTTTGTGATATCAATTTAGATAAAATAAAACCAAATTTTCGCCTTTGTGATGGACATTTCAAACCCGAAGACTACCAAATCTCGATGCAACGTGAAGTATTGATGCCGACAAGTGTTCCAACGTCCACTAAAAATGAAACTCAACTTCACATCTTCGATTAGTCCGAGCCTTCAATCTGGTACAGATGTGAATAGTTCAAAGGCAACGTCGAACAAAAACACATCGCAAAATGCAATTTGCAGCTCGGACTTTGAAAGTAAAATACATTATTTATTATCATACTTGTTATTCTCCGATAACCGCGATATAATTTGATAATTTAATTTTGATTTTGGTTTAGAAAACTCCGCCGATTCTTCAAATAAACAATTGTGCAGGAATTTTAGAGATATTACGAATAATCACGACAACGTCCTCCCTCCTAAGGCAGCGAAATTGACATCGAAGAAAAACTTGAAACTTGGAAAGTATCAACTATTAAGAAAAAATTTACGATCCGATATCTTCAGATTGAAAGTACGATGTTCCCGTCTCGAAGATACTGTTGCTAACTTTAAAAATGAAATCAAGCAACAGGTTGAAGAGTGCTTCGGTTAGTATCATCGTAGTTCTTATTACATTTATATTTTTCTTTAATATGTCTCGTTATTTTCTGTAAAAAATATATATTCGATTATTTTTACTTTAATTTTCTGTTCCTTTGTTTATTTTTCAGTTACACGAGCAAATAATACTGCCGGAAATGTTGAGAGAGATATTCAAAACTCGACTTCATCGATTAACGCTTCCCCGACCGAAAATTCGAGGCACAATCTTTGTAATACGGATGTACGAACTGATCAACGTTCTGTAAAAGGTCAGTAGATATTTAGTATGTATTAGTTCAGAACAATCATGTATATATGTACTTGTAATAAGTTTTGTTCCAAAAACTAGCAACTTAACTATGGGGCAAGCATTATATGTAGAAGTTTTCCCACATTTTCATATTCAACTTTTGTAGTGTTCAACAATACAAGATTCAGTAAAAATACATTCTTATTTATTCGAGAAATGAACACCTTTGAGCTATGTTTTCAGGTGCGATAGTGAGATCTGCCGAACAAGTTACCGAAGATGGTTACTCTACAGATGAGAGTATGGCTTCCCTAGCAATATCGATCGAAGATCCTCAGAAAATAGAAGTAAAACCAGAACTATTTACCGAAGAAGGTTAGTAATTACGTTAGGTACTTTGTGGAAAATGTGGGTACGTCCTCATAAGGAACATTTTAATGCAAAAAAAAGATGGATGGCCAAGTATTAACAAAATTGCGACCTTTTTCGAATTTTTTGAGCTGGACAAAGATACACATAGGTTAAAAGAGCATGGAAAAAATTATCACCAGCCAAAAATTCCGAGTGCTAAAGTTCATTTTTCGACTTCTGGTGAGTTTTAAAAAATCAGATTTAAGCCAAAGCTGAGAAAAAAAAATTAAAATTTCACCAAATTGACCTACAAAGCTGAAATTTGGCAAATACCCAATTTTCAAAATACCGAATTGATTAGAAACGAGTTCAAACTACTTTGAGCAGTTCTGGAGCCTCCAGCGGATTTTTGAAACTTGAAATTTAGAGCTGGAAATCCTTTTTTCGACCTGCCGAATCGACAAGAAACGGTTTCAAATTGTTTGTAGAAGTTCTGGAGCCTCCAGCGGATTTTTGAAAATCGAAATTTCTATTGAATTTCATCAGGTGGAGTTGTGAAGCTGAAATTTACTCTGTAAACTAATTTCCATCCCCTCTGGAGTCGACTGCTAGTGGATTTCAAGTCGTTTTGGAGCCTCCAGAAAATTTTTAAATCTTGAAATTTCTACAAAATTCCATCAAATGGAGTTGGAAATTCAAAATTAACTCTGCGCAGTACGTGCTAAAGTTAATTCGGACAGATTTTGTGGCATTTTTTGAAAATAGAAGCCGTTTAAAAGCCGCTGGAGGCTCCAGAATGGATTGAAACTACCTGCAATCCATCTCGGAGTTGATGTCAAAAAAAGAGTGAAAACTGAATTTCATCTTTCTACCTCAAACGGAGGCCGAAGGTATATTTTTCACATGTTCAAAGAAGCTTTAAATCGATGCAGAATAATATATTCCAGACTGGAATAGCTGGAAGCTTCAAAACGACTTGAAACAATCTGCAGTCGACTTAGGAGCTTATTGAAATAGTTTGCGGAGTAAATTTCGGCCTTCCAACTTCATTTGATGAAATTTTGAAAATTGAAAAATTTGATGGAGGCTCTAGTAGTTTCCAAAAGGTCGCCGGGGACTCCAAAACGGCGGGAAATCTACCAGAAGCAGACTTCATACCATATTGAAATTAGTCTACAGAATGAATTTCGGCTGTCAATTGCATTTGATGAAAGGCTATATGTGACGTGCTCTACGAGAATCGACCTTAGGTAAAAAAATGTGTTTTGAGAAACATGCATTTAAAGTTTTGAAGTGTGTTTTCGCCTTATTTTCGGGTAGGTATGCAACAGAAACGTCTCCAGTAGTTTCGTCTAGGTCCCCTTTAGCTCTGTGACTGTTCGTGTAAACCAGTCATAACCGCGTGTTCCTATGCTGCCACGCTAGCCGCGTGGCGCAGCTGATGGACTTTCAGGCAGGAGGTACTGAGTTCAAATCCTACCTATGCCAACAATTTTTTTTTTATTTTTTTCAGTCGTTTTTTTTATTTTAATATTTTTTCAAGCAGATTTTTCACTGAAAATGAAATTTATTCTACTTTTTCTTCTTTTAAAAAATTAATGAATTAACGAGTTTTTATGAAGTAGAATACACGAATGGGGCTTGATAAGTGTTTGTATGCAAATTAGGTTATTTTTTACTGCCAAAATCATAAAAAATAAAAAAAATGAATTTTGAGTTGATTTTGGCCCTACCCCTCAACTTTGAGGTCGATTTCCGAGGAAAGTAAAAGAGATAAGAAGTTGCGGTTTGCGCCATTGGAAAGAGCGTCTTTTTTTCTATAAGAATCGCTCATTAACTTGAAAACCCTTTATTTGACCTATAAGGTCGATTCTCGTAGAGCACGTCACATATGTAGAGGTGGATAAGTATGGCGAATTTGCCCACGAGAGCTTCAGGGTTGATATTTACATGGAAGGTGGGTACCCTTGAGCACCTTCCGTCAGGAAAGTTTCAGACCCCCAGACCCCCCTCCCCCCGCTTTTGAGGTACCCTCCTTTTCTGAAATTACAATAACCATTTTTTTCTCAGCCCCATGTGAACCGATTTTTTCAATTTTTTAGTATGTTGTAAACATCTATATTTCTATAAGAGGTAGCTCCACAAAAATGTTCACCCCCCCTCCCCCAATATTTTCCCCTCAGAATGGAGTTTTTTAACATTGTTTACCAGTTTTAGCGATGACCATGATTCGGCACAAAAATGGGAATAGCATTTTTAAGCGTGTTTTTGACCCCTAAAAAACATACCTATATTTTTTTCAAAAAAAAATTTGAGGTGGGCCCTGCCCTGGTCAAAAAATTGAAAAAACTTACAGAGGGGGTAAAAATGGATCCTGGTGTATAAATTATTGTTTTTGGTGAACGAGGTGTCGTTTTCGTACTAATCGAACCCCCCAAACACGAATATGAAGTCCAATTCAATATTACCCTCATCCACACCCCTCCAGTGCCTCTGCCCCACCTCAATTTTTACTATTTTGAAAGTTGAGCTATTTTCATAATATTGGTGTCATTTCCATATGACTCGAACACCCCGATTACGAATATGAAGTCCAATTTTATGCTACCCTCATCCACACCCCTCCAGTGCCTCTGCCTCACACCTCAATTTTACTATTTTGAAAGTTGAGCTATTTTCATAATGTTGGTGTCATTTCCATATGAGTCGAACACCCCGAACACGAATATTACGTCCAATTTAATATTACCCCCTCCACACCCTTTCAGTGCCTCTGCCCCCTCGCCTCAATTTTTACTATTTTAAAAGTTGAGCTATTTTCATAATGTTGGTGTCGTTTCCGTATGAATCGAACACACCGAACACGAATATGACGTCCAATGTAATATTACCCCCTCCACACCCCTCCAGTGCATCTGCCCTCTCACCTCAATTTTTACTATTTTGAAAGTGGAGCTATTTTCATAATGTTGGTGTCATTTCCATATGAGTCGAACACCCCGAACACGAATATGACGTCCAATGTAATATTACCCCCTCCACACCCCTCCAGTGCATCTGCCCTCTCACCTCAATTTTTACTATTTTGAAAGTGGAGCTATTTTCATAATGTTGGTGTCATTTCCATATGACTCGAACACCCTGAACACGAATATGACGTCCAATTTAATATTACCCCCTCCACACCCCTCCAGTGCATCTGCCCCCTCAACTCAATTTTTACTATTTTGAAAGTTGATCATGCTCCAAAAAAGAGAAAAGTTATCCCAGAGGACTGGATGGTGGGGGGAGCAATTATTCCTATTATGTCAAATACCGTACTACATATAAGAGAAGATTTAATAAATGTGGGTACTTCTGGATTTTCATTTTCAGTTATGCTCGAATTCGATGAACCTGCCGAAAGGATTTCCGAAGATCATCACTCTGTAAATTCAACAATTTCTCCCCCAGAAATACCTATCGACTGTCATCATAATGCAGTTGCAAAAGTTGAACAATTTTCCAACGAAGGTGAGTAAAAAAATTTAATTTAGAATTATTATCATCTCAAGAGAAGTAACACACTTTTGGACTTGAACGCGTATTTTTTGTCAGTAGCGAACGCAGAAACTTCCAGAAATGTAATTGAAAATAATCGCTGCCCTTTGACTACGTCTTCTGCAGAAAATTCGAGTAGCAGACGTTGCCGTACAGAGGATCCACCTGCGCAACATTTCGAAGAAGGTGAGTGTAAAATAAAGAGTACATCGCGTGATTTCATTTTTTTTTCAATTTAATTTTTCGGTACCTTTTTTATTTTTGGAATTTAAATTAAAATTTTAATTTTTCAGTAACACCTGCGGAATCGGAAAATTCTGACGAAGATAGTCAATCTCCGAAGTCTACCATTCCTTTCTCAGAAAAGTCGCATGAGAGTCGTAATAAAGCAGAGGCGCGACCAGGATGCTCAAAACATCAAGAAAACTCCAGCCAAGGTCCGATTACTCGCTCTGTAAAAAAGACGAAACATCCCCCAAGCATAAAAAAATCAACGCTGCGAAATTCCGGCAATGTTTCAAACAAGGTTAGTACGTCAATATGCTACATTTTGGTGGATGGTGAAAAAAAAATTGTGAGAGGATTTCGATCGAAATTAGTGAAGACGTGTATTTCAAGTTGAAAGTTGCTCGGAAAAAAATTTAGTTCTATAGGTGCTCCTGGATGAACGATGTGGATCCTCGGGACATTTCGCGATTTTGTTTTGCTCTAGCTCCTACCAACCCTTTTTTTTAAAAGAAAAATGGTCCAGTTACAAAAGTGTAAACATAGCTTAGTTGTGTAGGTATTATTTAAGATTCCGCATAAATCCATAAGCCATTTCCATTGAATATTCTCCGGACCACTTTCAAGGTTCATACTGAGGAATTGGAATAATGGAAATTTACAAATCGATCGTTATTTCGAGTGAATTCAGTGGCCGTGTTTAGCTCGAATACGTAAAAATCGCCAAGTATTCCGTAGGTATGCGGAACCGCCAAATACGTTGCACTTTTTATGCAACTTAAGCAGTTTTTCTGCTTACTCGTTAATCAGTGCGGTCAATCGCGTCCGCAATAATTTGAATCGAACGATAATACCGTTCGAGGTACCGTTATGCTTAGTTTTTAAGCATTGTACAAAATGTAATTTAATGTACAAATATAGTCTGTAAAAAGCAACTGTGTCGTCGAGTCCGTTTAATTTTGAATCTTATCGAATGCATCGTACACCCAAACAATGATGGCGCCTGAACAGGGACTCGTCGAATCGAGAGTGCTTTTTATCGAATTTTGAGATAAATGATCGTCAGATTTTCGCGTATTTTTTCGCCTGAATTTGCGCATTTATCGAGATCGCGTCGTGTACTGATTTATCGAGTTTGTGTCGCGTAATTATCAAGTGCGCGTCGCGTAATTATCGAGATACATTGTGAACGAATTCGTGAATTAATTTATTGACGAAAAATGATCGCGTTTGTGCGTATTTGTCGAGTCGGCGTCGTGTATTTATGAAATGCGCGGTGCGTAATAATCGAACGAACGTTATGTGCGATTTTTCGCAAATTGTGAATCGTGATGGTGTGTGTGAGCTTCCTATACAGCTCAATATATCGTTATTCATTATTGGATTGCTCAGGTGAGCTTTAATACGTATTTTCTACCGAAGGGCTACCATACCCGACTACCATATCGTTTCCCACCATCGTTAAAATGGATGAATGGGAAGGTACTTTCGATTATGATCGAAGTTCACGTTATTATGTTCGATATTTGAACAAGATTATTGACACGATAAAACGGCTACTTGCAAGCCAACCAACGATCGAAAACGTCAACGAAGTGAGGGTCACCTTAGATGAGCTCACAAAAGAATTCGAGAACTATAAAGTGACAATTAATTGAGGTTTTAAATTAGCATCTTATTCGGAAGATGCCAGTAAACCGAAATCAGCAGAAGATATCAAGACTGCTGAAGATAAGATATTTGCCGATTTAGAAAAGGCAAAGTCATGTATTTTACCGTACATTGCAAAAGCGAAAACGTACATCTCTGGGTTCGAGGCTCAGCAGGTGCGTGAATCATTGAATAATTCGTCGATAAACAATACTACCATTTTTTCTGAACCGAACGTTAAATTGCCTAGAATTAATGTACCTAAATTTGATGGTACTCTCGAAAACTTTCTCGAATTTTACGCGTTATTTAAAAACGTGGTTCATGATGAACCGTTCTTGTCAAAAGTTAAAAAACTTTATTATCTGAAAGAAGCGTTGATCGGTGAGGCGGAAGATTTAGTAAAAGATACCCCCCTCACAGATGCAGGTTATGATGAAGCGTGGTGTCTAGTATTATCTACGTACCGTAATACTAAATCTATAACGCGTAAGCATTTCGATCAACTGTTTTCTATAAACCGAATTAAATCGACAACCGAAATACCGCAGCTTCTCAATAACGTTAATCGAGCACTAAAAGGCTTGAGAGCATGCGGAGAAGTTACCGAAAATTGGAGTTCAATTTTGAGTTATATTGTTTCTGAAAAATTGGACGACACAACGTATAACGAATTTGAGAAATCGCTTACCTCAAATACTACATTTCCACGGTGGAGTGTTCTCAAAGCATTTTTAGAAACTCGCGCGTCTATTACTAAACGCAACAGTGATGCGACAAAACCTCCGAAACGTAACGAAAATAATTTGAATGCTTCTGGTAAACGTGCAGTCCTTACTGCAACTGCAAATATCGAACCGAAATCGTCAAAGGATGTTAGTTATCCATCGACGTCGCAACGAAAGCCAACTTGTCCTAGTTGTGACCAATTGCATTTTTTAATCGATTGTACCGTGTTCAAGGAGAAATCTCCAAAGCAACGTTATGAAATAATAAAATCGAAATCGTTGTGTGGTAATTGTTTCCACTCAAATCATAAAACGAGCGAATGCCGCAAAACGCCGAATTGCAAGAAATGTACTATGCGTCATCATACGCTGCTGCATTTCGAAAAATCGAACGAACCGCCCACTAAGGATCCAAAGGATTCTTCTGGGCAGAGCGAAACTCATACTTCGAGGTCTACATGTGGTATGTCTTCATTGCTGTCATTACGTAAACCAATTTCTTTGTTGCCTTCAGCACTAGTAAAGTTTGTTTGTGGTAATAAATTTGGCACAATGCGTGTCTTACTTGATTCTTGTTCCCAATTGAATTTAATTTCGAACGAATTTATTGAACGTAACAATTTGCCTACTAGTAAAATACCTTTTTCGAGTAAAGTAGCTGGTATTGGAGATTGTGAAACCGAATGTAATCGAATTTTAAAATTAACAATCGAATCTCGAGTTGAAGAATTTAAATTTTTAGCTCAATTTACCGTAATCGATAAACGTATTCCTTACTCGATCACTAACTATTTTAATGGAGATTTTTCTTCCAAAGTTAACGAACGTAATTTGAATCTTGCTGATACTGCTTTTTATGATCGTAACGTAAATATTCATACAATTGATGCTATTCTTGGTATTGAATCTTATAATTTGTGTGTTCGTAACAAAACAATTTACATCGAATCTGCATGTCTCCGTGACACCGTTTTTGGTTGGACCATTTCCTCGTCCATCGAGTCAGCTCGTAATACGCGTAATACCGAATCGTACTGTGGCTTAACAATCGATAACATTGATGAACGTCTAGAACGCTTTTGGAAAATCGACGAATATCCAAATGACGTTCCCAAATCTACCGAGCATGAGGAATGCCAAAAACACTTCATGCAAACATATCAACGTGCTGCTGATGGTACCTTCATTGTTCGACTGCCGTTCAAGGAAGATCCTTCGATAATTACTGGTAACTTTGGTATCGCAGCAAAGTACCTCCACCGAATCGAATCCAAATTGGATGCTAAAACGAAGGAAATGTACACTGATTTCCTAACCGAATACGAATCGCTCGGACATATGTCTGTGGTTTCTGACAATGTGTCCAGATACTTCATCCCGCATCATGCAGTACTTCGGCCCTCGAGTACAACAACAAAGCTGCGAGTTGTATTCCACGCATCTTCTAAATCCTATTCTGGGAAATCGCTAAACGATATTCTAATGGCCGGTCCAACCATCCAACCCGAACTTAACGATACGCTTCTATGTTTCCGAATCTTCTGTTTTGTAATTTCTGCTGATATTATGCACATGTATCGCTGCATTCAAATATTGAAAGCTGATCGCAGATTTCAATCGATAATTTGGCGAAATAAATGACTGGAATTGAATACTATAACTTATGGAACCGGTCCTGCTGCCTACCAGGCAACACAATGTCTTGATATTCTCGCTGAAGAAGCGAAAAAGAAACGTCCACGCACTTCCATTGCCATACGTAAAGGCTTTTATATGGATGATTGGCTTTATGGAGCTGACACCATTGAAGAATTGATCGAACTGCAAAAATCTGTGCATGAAACCTTGTTATCTGCTGGTTTCAAGTTACGAAAATATCAATCGAATTCGAAGGAAGTACTTGCTCAAATTGATCCATCTCTAATTGAACAAAATCTAACCGTTCAATTTGGAGACAACAAAGCTCTATCGATACTTGGCTTAGCCTGGTGTCCTTCTACCGACTGTTTTGCGCTGAAAACCGATATTCCAGCACCAACAAAAACTGTTACGAAACGTCTAATGCTGTCATTGATATCAAAGGTATTTGATCCGCTTGGCTTGGCCTCCCCTGTAACGATTCGAGGCAAGCTTTTGTTCAAAGGTTTATGGAAACTTGGACTGGCTTGGGACGATGCTGTGCCTCCCGATGTCGAAAAGCAGTTCAACTCTTACCTGTCTGATCTGAATCATTTATCGAAATTTGTAATTTCACGTTATATTCGAGATTTTAATGCTGATACTGAAACTATTGTTGGTTTTTGCGATGCCTCTGAGCAGGCATACTGTGCTGCTGTCTACTCGTTTAATTTGAAGCGTCTCCAGTTGCTGTGCTCAAAAACAAGAGTTGCTCCAGCGAAAGAGCTCAAAATTCCAGAGCTCGAGCTCCAAGCAGCTGTTCTGCTTGTGCAGTTGATCAACCGTGTTTGTAAAACCTTGAACGTCAATCCGAATCGTAGTAAGCTGTTTACAGATTCAACTATCGTCCTAGCATGGCTATCAAGACCTGCTAGTGATTGGAAAACTTTTGTTCGTAATCGTGTCGCCAAAATAACCGAATCATTTCCAATCAAACATTGGAGCCATGTTCGGTCGGGAGATAATCCTGCGGATCTTGCCACACGTGGGTTATCTACCTCATCCTTAATGCGCTCTACAATTTGGCTGTCCGGTCCTGGGTTCATGCTAGATCCAGATAGCTCATCAAACGAAACCGAAATCGATGATACAATATGCAAACCATATCTTCGAAAACCTAAAATTGCTTCCTTCATCGCTGCAGACCTTGAAACTGATCTGGCAAAGCATGGGAAACTCATCTCATCTTGTGCATCCTACGAAAAGATCCGTTTTATATATGCTGCTGCTATCGCTGTTATCCGTCGCTGGAAGTCCCTAATACGTGATCGAGTCCGTGTTCCAGTGAAAGTCGAAGCCAACGATATAAACCGAGCCCATGAGTGTATCATACGAATTGTCCAGTATGATTCCTTTTCCAACGATATCGAGCGTCTGAAAATCAAACCGAATAAATTATCAAAACGAAGCTGTCTCCGTCGTCATACTCCGTTCCTCGATGAAGATGGTATTTTAAAATCGAAAACTCGTCTTCAGAATGCTCGCAAACCCGACAACGTGAAAACACCGATTATTCTACCGTCTCATCATCCGTTTACAAAGCTGTTCATTCGTCACCTGCATCTGAAATTCTTCCACGCTGGTCGTCCTTGGCTGCTTACTATGCTATCATCAAACTACGTATTCGTTGGTGGTATCAATTGCTCAATCAAATCGATTATTCATTCCTGTAAACAATGCATCGAACGATTCGTGCAGTCCAAACCGCAGCAGATGGCGAATCTACCATATGAACGTGTAACACCTCTGCCACCATTCCAGGTAGTAGGTGTAGATTTCACTGGCGCTTTCCAGCTGAAATGCTCCTATCATCGAACCACGAAATACATGAAAGCATACATGTGTATCTTTGTGTGTTTTTCAACTCGAGCAGTCCATATTGAACTTGTTCCATCGTTATCTACTGAAGATTTCCTCAACGCACTCAAATGCTTTGTAGCTCGCAGAGGTCTTCCATCAACGATATTTTCCGACAATGGTACCAACTTTAAAGGTTGTGAACGTTACTTGAACTTCAACGATACCAAAATTCAGCGCTACGCATTATCCAACACCATATCCTGGAAATTCAATCCCCCGTATACGCCTCATCGTGGTGGTATCTGGGAGTCTGCGGTGAAGAGTGCAAAGCGTTATATTCCAAAGGTTGCCGAAAATCAGAAATTTACCGAAAATGAGTTACGAACGTTATTAACTCAAATCGAGGGGATTCTCAACACTAGGCCATTGGCGTACTCGCACGCTGGTGAACCAGATGAGGAGATACTCACTCCAGGCCATTTCTTGGTTGGCCGTAATCTAAACGTTAACTTACCCGAACCGTCTTCCCCTCCAGCAAATATCAAGCTGTCCGATCGATATGTCGCCAATCAAAATCGAATTAGAGCGTTTTGGAGAATTTGGTCCCAAGACTATCTTAACCAACTACGTTCCCGCACCAAGTGGCAGGACGAACAACCAAACGTAGAAGTAGGAGATTTAGTTTTGCTCCGAAAAATGAATATGGAGCCCTGTCAATGGAATCGCGCAATAATCCAGAAGACGTTTCCCGATGAAAGCGGTTTAGTTCGTACCGTTGAAATTCGAACACCCGATTGTGTCGCAAAGGTCGTGCCGATCCAGCAGATCGTTCCGCTGCCTATAGCTGTATAATTATTTATCGATGTATTCTCTATTTCACTATCGTATATTATGATTTTTGATTTTTTGCACTGGGGTTATTTTTTAAAAAATTTACCTTATTTATATTATAATTACTTTTAGCGTCTCTCTTCCAAATTTGACTCTGTCAGCGGGGGGAGTTTATGTTTAGCTCGAATACGTAAAAATCGCCAAGTATTCCGTAGGTATGCGGAACCGCCAAATACGTTGCACTTTTTATGCAACTTAAGCAGTTTTTCTGCTTACTCGTTAATCAGTGCGGTCAATCGCGTCCGCAATAATTTGAATCGAACGATAATACCGTTCGAGGTACCGTTATGCTTAGTTTTTAAGCATTGTACAAAATGTAATTTAATGTACAAATATAGTCTGTAAAAAGCAACTGTGTCGTCGAGTCCGTTTAATTTTGAATCTTATCGAATGCATCGTACACCCAAACAGGCCGTCATAAAAGGAACGATACGTCTATGCTGAGTGAATATATTTTGGCCTTAACCACCCCTCAGACTAACCCTCAAAACAACACTATTACATACCATTCATTCTCACCTGGATCATAACAAAATGAACTTTTTTTTGGGTGGGTAGAAAATGTTTTTCCCCTCATACTTGATGCTTCATTTTAATATTCATGTAGCACGACTATGTTGGTAACACAATTATTCAAAAGAAAACAACCTGTAATTTGCAATACGATGTTGTTTTCCTGTAGGTAGAGGTACAGATGCAGGATTCATTCCCTTACTGCTGCGATATTTGTGATATAAAGTTTTCCAACGAACGTGATTGGACAAGACACCAGAAACGAGAACACGATGAGAAACGCTTCAAATGCCGCATTTGTAACACAAGATTCAAGTACAATCGCAATAAATGGACACACGAACGAATACATAGGGAAGGAGCTCGTTTCGAATGCGCTATTTGCGGAAAAAAGTTTTCCTCCAAACCATCTCTCAAAGGACATTTGAGACTACATTCCAGTGTGAAACCGTTTTCTTGTCAATTGTGTAGCAAAAGTTTTACTCGAAAAACTAATTTTAATAAGCACCAACGGGTGCATAGTGAAGAGAGACCCTTCAAATGCCGCATATGCAACAAAGGATTCAAGCAAAGTTCGGCTAAATCGGCGCACGAACGCGTGCATGCGGAAGGAGCTTGTTTTGAGTGCGCTGAATGCGGAAAAAAGTTGAGATACAAATACGATCTCATTGCACACCTGAGCCTACATTCCGGTGTGAGACCGTTTTCTTGTCAAACGTGTGGCAAAAGTTTTGTTCTAAAAAAGGTTCTTGTTCGGCACCAACGGACGCATGGGGCAAGACATCAGCAAGAACATGTGATGCCGTTTCACTGCCAAGTCTGTGACAAACAGTTCGCCTATAAAAGCGATTGTATTAGACATGGATTGACACATAGTGAAAAGAAACGCTACAAATGCCGCCTTTGTGACGCACGATTCAAGCACAATCACCATAAATTGAACCACGAACGCAAGCATGGTGGAGCTTGTTCTGCTTGTTTCAAGTGCGCTGATTGTGGAAAAAAGTTATTCCATAAAGAATCTCTAATTAGACACCTGAGAGTACATGCCGGCATAAAACCATTTTCTTGCCAAGCATGTAGCAAAAGTTTTCCTTGTAAAACCAGTCTTACTCAGCACCAACGACGGACGCATAATAAAGAGAAACCCTTCAAATGCCGCATTTGCAACCAACAATTCAGTCACCAAGGAGATAAGGCAAAACACGAATGTTTCCATGTGGAGGGTCCTCGTTTTGAGTGTGCCCATTGCGGCAACAAATTCCACCATAAGAGCACTCTAGCTAATCACTTATCACTTACATGTAAGTAATTAAATTCCAGTGTGTTGTTTTTTTAAATGTGGAAAAAGCTTGACTTGAGTTATAGTCCAGTCAAATAGGGATTTCACCTGGAATAAATTAGGGGAATTTTTTTTGCGCCTAAATGCTCAGGATGGCGTCCTAAATGACATACTAAAACCCACCCTAAATCCACGTGGTGCTTCTCCCCCCAGACCCACACTTGTGCCCCCTAGCACAGTTTTTCGCCATTTTCTCCCACGCATTGCATTTTAGCGAAAAATATGTGGTTAGATAAAAGAACCTACGTCAAATTTTCGATCTAATGATGTATCAACATTCCTTGTATGTTCAAGGGGGGGAGTTGGAACCACAACCATTCAAAAAAGGGGGTTTCCTGAAAAATACATAAAGGCTATAGGTGCCTAAGAGGGGTAAAATAGTCCCTGAAAGCATTTGAGTGGATAGAAGGTGGTTACGATGGAGAAACTTGCGCGTGAAAAATTTCAGATCCACACCGCTCCCCTTTTCGGGGACCCCCCTTTCTGAAATTTCAATGCCACTTTTCTCAGTCCCATTTTAAAACCGATTTTGAACATTTTTCTGGAAGTTATGTATATCCTCGGTAGGTATCCCCACAAAAATTTCTAATTTGACTACATGGACTATTATAACTTGACTGATTTCTTAAATTCAGTCTTGTGCTTAAATTTATATGGGAAAAAATACATAATGGTAAAGGTAAAAAGAACCTTTTAGCGAGAAGTTTGTTAGATTAGGAAGAAATAACTCTTGCTTCTCAGTTTTTACTATTTATTAGTGCAAAGCTTTTCAAACACCAAGTGTTCATCATCAGGCTTAAATCACTATTGAACAAAATAACCAAGTCTACAAGCTTATATACTAGTGTACAAGGGTGTGGTAGTTTAACAGTACAAGGGTGTGGCAGTACAAGGGTGTGGTCATGTGGAAGAGGGTGTGGTTGTAGGTGAGGATGTGGTAGGAGTCATGTCTTCAAGTTTGGTTTTAATAACAGAAAGTAGGATATTTTCTAAGGGTTTTAAGTCATTATTTAGTAAATTTGTTTTGTTTTTCATCATGGCTATTGCTTCCCTAATGTTTAATTGAGATGGTTTATCTATTTTTTGTATGAGGTTCAGGTTTTCAAAGGAAGTAGTGTGGTTGGTGGCAATGAGATGATCTGAGAGAGCAGACTTATTTTCATATTTGTATTTAGCATAATAAAGATGTTCCTTGAACCTCTTTTTGATGTTTCTTTTGGTTTGACCTATATAAATTCCTTGGCAATCTTTACATTTGATTTTGTAGATGCCACTACAGTCTTCAGGTTTGTCTTTGTCTTTAGTGTTACCAAGAAGGTTTTTAATTTTGTTATCATTGGTGAAAATGGGTTGTATGTTGTGTTTTCTGAAGACTGTTTTCATTTTATTTGTGAGAGGGGGATAGTAACTGATCCTAACTCTTTTGACATCATCTTTTTCAGCAATAAAGGTTGTGGCATCTCTGATTAGTTTTTTGTTTTCATGTTTTCTTATAAGTTTTTGGATAGATGTTTTTGTGTAGCCAAGGTTGGAAGCAATAGACATGATGTTTTTTATTTCTTTATTTTGGTTATTTTTATTTAGGGGGAGATTTAAACACCTGTGTATCATGCTGTTGAAAGCAGCAAATTTTTGGTTCCAAGGCTGGAAAGAGTCTGAAGGAATGTAGTTATTGGTGTGGGTGGGTTTTCTATAGATATCAAATTCAAGATGGTCAGAATGTCTAATGATTAACATGTCCAGAAAAGGGAGTTTGTTTTGTTGTTCAAGCTCATAAGTGAATTTGATGGTAGGATAGAGACTATTTAAAGCATTGAGGAATTCCTCAATGTTGAAGTCTTCAGGAATGATACACAGGATGTCATCAACATATCTAAACCATGCTTTGGGAAAGTTTTTATTGTTCTTTTTGAATTTAAGCCTGATGATGAACACTTGGTGTTTGAAAAGCTTTGCACTAATAAATAGTAAAAACTGAGAAGCAAGAGTTATTTCTTCCTAATCTAACAAACTTCTCGCTAAAAGGTTCTTTTTACCTTTGACATTATGGCATTCGAGCCTAATGAACCTAATTCATTATTCAACAGATACCAAAGTCTAAAAACTAAGGTGAAGTTGATACCTCTTGATATTAGTTTTCTTAAACAGTGTAGGGTACACAATGTTTTCCCTAAGTGTGTGGTGTTTAACAGTAAAGTGAAAACTCCTTCCACAAAAAGGGCTCTAGAGAAAGCCAAAACCTATTGGTTAAGCTCTGAGCTTCACAGCCTGTATGCAAAAAGATCCAGCATAGAAGTGGAACTATATGCACTTCACAAAAAACTAAGCCAGACCATACCAAAACTGCAGTGGGATGAAATGGAAAGAAAGATGTTCAGATCAATTGAGGAGAAAAAGAGAAAGAAAAGAAATTCACAAAACAAAAAGTTGAAAAATCTGTTAAAAGAAAAAAGTAACCATAGTGGTGTTAGCAATGTTGTTAGTGTCAGTGGCAGTGACAGTAATGGTGTTAATGAGACTACTGTGTATGTGAAAAACCTAACTGATGTGGTGTTCTCCAAAGAAGAATTGGATCTTCTAAACAAGGGTCTAAAATTCTCTTTACCACCCATGAGGCCTCCTATTGAAGATATTATTTCTGATGTGGATGCTTCATTGTGGAGAGAGACCTCAGAAACAAAAATCAGCATAAAGAAAGAAGTGGTAGACATCATCAAAACCCATAAACCAACAAGAATTCCATTTCATCCCCACAACAACACCATCAAAAGCTTGAGACAGAAAGGTGTCTACTATATGAAAGCAGACAAGGGAAACACCGTAGTGATAATGAAGAAAGATGAATACTTGGAAAAGTGTGAAACCCTTCTTAATGAAGGACCTTATGAGAAGTTAAAAAGTGATCCTGTGGATAAAATGGTGAAAGAAGTGAAAAGTTTGGTGAAAACTACTCCCTTCCTTAATAACACTCCTTTTCCTTCCAATCCTAAAGTTCCTAAAATGTACTGTCTTCCCAAGATCCATAAACCTAACTATCCTATGAGACCAATTGTGGCCAATATCAACTCTCCTTCCTATAACATTGCCAAAAAACTCCTTTGTAACCTCCAAAACCTTCCTTTTCCTGAAACTCTTCAAGTTAAAAATAATTATGAACTTGCAGAAAAACTGCAAGGGATTACTATTAATGACACAGACAGGCTCATATCTTTTGATGTACAAAATCTTTTCCCCAGTGTGCCTATTCCTGAGACTTTAGAAATGATAGAAAACTGGCTAAAAGAACAAAATATCAACAAAAAAGAAATAACCCATTATATGAATACTATAAAATTATGCACTTCCCAAAACATTTTCCAAATAAATGGAACTTACTACAAACAAACAGGAGGCACAGCTATGGGCAACCCCTTATCTCCCTTTTTGGCAAATTTTTTCATGAGCCACCTTGAGACAAAATTCAAAAAGAACAATAAAAACTTTCCCAAAGCATGGTTTAGATATGTTGATGACATCCTGTGTATCATTCCTGAAGACTTCAACATTGAGGAATTCCTCAATGCTTTAAATAGTCTCTATCCTACCATCAAATTCACTTATGAGCTTGAACAACAAAACAAACTCCCTTTTCTGGACATGTTAATCATTAGACATTCTGACCATCTTGAATTTGATATCTATAGAAAACCCACCCACACCAATAACTACATTCCTTCAGACTCTTTCCAGCCTTGGAACCAAAAATTTGCTGCTTTCAACAGCATGATACACAGGTGTTTAAATCTCCCCCTAAATAAAAATAACCAAAATAAAGAAATAAAAAACATCATGTCTATTGCTTCCAACCTTGGCTACACAAAAACATCTATCCAAAAACTTATAAGAAAACATGAAAACAAAAAACTAATCAGAGATGCCACAACCTTTATTGCTGAAAAAGATGATGTCAAAAGAGTTAGGATCAGTTACTATCCCCCTCTCACAAATAAAATGAAAACAGTCTTCAGAAAACACAACATACAACCCATTTTCACCAATGATAACAAAATTAAAAACCTTCTTGGTAACACTAAAGACAAAGACAAACCTGAAGACTGTAGTGGCATCTACAAAATCAAATGTAAAGATTGCCAAGGAATTTATATAGGTCAAACCAAAAGAAACATCAAAAAGAGGTTCAAGGAACATCTTTATTATGCTAAATACAAATATGAAAATAAGTCTGCTCTCTCAGATCATCTCATTGCCACCAACCACACTACTTCCTTTGAAAACCTGAACCTCATACAAAAAATAGATAAACCATCTCAATTAAACATTAGGGAAGCAATAGCCATGATGAAAAACAAAACAAATTTACTAAATAATGACTTAAAACCCTTAGAAAATATCCTACTTTCTGTTATTAAAACCAAACTTGAAGACATGACTCCTACCACATCCTCACCTACAACCACACCCTCTTCCACATGACCACACCCTTGTACTGCCACACCCTTGTACTGTTAAACTACCACACCCTTGTACACTAGTATATAAGCTTGTAGACTTGGTTATTTTGTTCAATAGTGATTTAAGCCTGATGATGAACACTTGGTGTTTGAAAAGCTTTGCACTAATAAATAGTAAAAACTGAGAAGCAAGAGTTATTTCTTCCTAACATAATGGTATTTTAGATTATAATCCACACACGAAAAAGTGCTCTAGAAGTTGATTTTGTATTGTTTTTTTGGTACCAAAAAAATGCGCTGCCAAAATGAAGGTACTACCTTCCCCATTCAGAAAAGTGCAATTTTGAAATTGTTTCCCCGCACAACGAGGGGGTGGACCCTCAAAAAAGTGATTTTGGGGACATGGTCGGGACCGAAAAAACTCGACGGGGTTGTGTTGGGGAACTTCTCCCGATGCCAAATATGTGATTTTTTTCCCGTGAAACCTTGCACAACTGCATTCTATGGCACTTTGAATGCGATTTTTATGCATTTTTGGCCATTTTTGATGGTAAAATGGCTCTTATGTCCAGGATATGGCTGGGGACCGAACGATTCTTAAACGTTTGTTAGACGGGGCTATTTGAAGCCAAACTGCGCAAAAAATCACATATTTGGCATCGGGAGAAGTCTCCCAACACAACCCCGTCGAGTTTTTTTGGTGCCGACCATGTCCCCAAAATCACCTTTTTGAGAGTCCACCCCCTCGTTCTGCGGGGAAAAAATGTCAAAATTGCACTTTTCTGTATGGGGCAGGTAGTACTTTCATTTTGGCAGCGCATTTTTTTTGGTCCCCGAAAAAAAAAAATACAAAATCAACTTCTAGAGCACTTTTTCGTGTGTGGATTATAGTCTATTATATGTTTGGCGTTTGTTTTTTTCTTCATTTTCAAGTCCATCGATTAATGAAGTTATCGAAATCTAATCACAGTTGATTGCACAATCTCTCAATTCGATAGTCGATTGATTTTTTTGAATGTTTGCGATATTCTGGACAAATCAGTTCAGTTTTCGAAAATGACTTTGTGCAAAATGTCAATTTCAGCCAACTTTGCGTGATTTTTAAATTTTGGATTTACAACTCGATTTGATGCGATTTTGTGGAAATTACCAGTCTCAGAAATTTGCCGGAGGCTTCAAATGTGCCGAAAACTGTTTTACATAAATACCATTTCCTATCGATTTGGCAGGTTGAAAATGGAGCATATCCTACCCAGGGATGTTGAACGGTTTTTAACCTTAACCTTAATTCGGGAAATAACCGGAAAAAATGGTAAAAAATCACGTAGGTACCATAAAGTGGGGTAACATTGAAGGATTTTTCAGCATTTCTTATGTTTAAAGGTATGAATGGCGGAGGTAGGGGAAATGTGTGTGGTGCTTTTGATAAAGCTATGTCAGCACTACGTTTTGGCGGTTACAGAAGTTGACTACCTTTTTTTGTAGTTCTTATTACATGTACTTATATTTTTCTTTAAAATATTTCGTTATTTTCAGTAAAAAAAATAATTATAGGTATATTCGCTTATTTCTATTTTAATTTTCTGTTCCTTTTGTTTATTTTTCAGGTACACCAGCAAATATTGCCGGAAATGTTGAGAGAGATATTCAAAACTCGACTTCATCGATTAACGCTTCCTCAGAAAATTCGAGGCACAATCTTTGTAATACGGATTTACGAACGGACCAACGTTCTGTAAAAGGTGGTGAGTAGATATGTATTTAGTAGGTAGTTCAGAACAATCATGTATGTACTTGAAATAAGTTTTGTTCCAAAAACTGGCAACTTATGGGGCAAGCATTATAGAAGTTTTCCAACATTTTCATATTCAACTTACCTAGGTAGGTATATTTTTTTCAAAAAAAAAATTTGAGGTGGGCTGTGGTCAAAAATTGAAAAAACTTACAGAGGGGGTAAAAATGGATCCTGGTGTATAAATTATTGTTTTTGGTGAACGAGGTGTCGTTTCCGTATTAATCGAACCCCCCGAACACGAATATGAAGTCCAATTCAATATTACCCTCATCCACACCCCTCCAGTGCCTCTGCCACACACCTCAATTTTTACTATTTTGAAAGTTGAGCTATTTTCAGAATGTTGGTATCATTTCCATATGACTCGAACACCCCGAACACGAATATGAAGTCCAATTTTATGCTACCCTCATCCACACCCCTCCAGGGCCTCTGTCCCCAACTCAATTTTCACTATATGGATAGTTCAGATATTTTCATAATGTTGGTGTAATTTCCATATGACTCGAACACCCCGAACACGAATATGACGTCCAATTTAATATTACCCCCTCCACACCTCTCCAGTGCCTCTACCCCCTCACCTCAATTTTTACTATTTTGAAAGTGGAGCTATTTTCATGGGTAATGTTGGTGTAATTTCCATATGACTCGAGCACCCCGAACACGAATATAGCTCATTCCCCAAAAAAGAGAAAAGTTATCCCACAGGACTGGAAGGTGGGGGGAGCAATTATTCCTAGTATGTCAAATACCGTACTACATACAAGAGAAGATTTAATAAATGTCAGTACTTCTGGATTTTCAGTTATGCTCGAAAGGATTTCCGAAGATCATCACTCTGTAAATTCAACAATTTCTCCCCCAGAAATATCTATCGACTGTCTTCATAATGCAGTTTCAAAAGTTGAACAATTTTCCAACGAAGGTGAGTAAAAAAATTCAATTTAGAATTATCATCATCTCAAGAGAAGTAACACACTTTTGTACTTGAACGCGTATTTTTTGTCATTAGCGAACGCAGAAACTTCCAGAAATGTAATTGAAAATAACCGCTGCCCTTTGACTACGTCTTCTGCAGAAAATTCGAATAGCAGACTTTGCCGTACAGAGGATCTACCAGCGCAACATTTCGAAGAAGGTGAGTGTAAAATAAGAGTACATCGCGTGATTTCATTTTTTTTTTCAATTTAATTTTTCGGTACCTTTTTTATTTTTGTAATTTAAATTAAAATTTTTATTTTTCAGTAACACCTGCGGAATCGGAAAATTCTGACGAAGATAGTCAATCTCCTAAGTCTACCATTCCTTCCTCAGAAAAGTCGCATGAGAGTCGTAATAAAGCAGAGACGCGACCAGGATGCTCAAAACATCAAGAAAATTCCAGCCAAGGTCCGATTACTCCCTCTGCAAAAAAGGGAAAACATATCCCAAGCGTAAAAAAATCAACGCAACACTCCGGCAATGTTTCAAACGAGGTTAGTACCTATGTCAATATACTACATTAGTGTAGATGATGAAAAAAAAAATGTAAGAGGATTTCGGTCAAAATTAGTGAAGACGTGTATTTGAAGTTGAAAGTTGCTCGGAAAAAATTTTAGTATATGGATCCTCGAAAAGGGGACGTTTCCTTAATTTTTTTCGCCCTAGCTCCTACCAACCTTTTTTTAAAAAGAAGAATGGCCCAAAGCCCAGTCACAAAAGTGTAAAGATAGCTTACGTTAATTACGTATGTTCACAAACGGTTATCTTTTGATTTTTTGGATTTTTTAATTGTGAAAAAACCTGTTTAAAAACCCACTCTTGAGGTGTCACTCCCAAAATCGGCTCAAATGTAGATAAACTCATTAAACAGGTCGAGTATAACACCCAACTCGATTTTTAGCTGACCAACTGCATATTCACGCCTTCTGGAGCAAATTAAAAAATCGCGCTGGAGGCTTTAGAATGGCTGCAAATTATGAAATTTGGATTTGGGGGGTAAGTTTTGGACTAAATAAAGCGATTCACGTGAATTTCAAAAATTTCCACACAAACGGGGAAACTTTTGATTTTTTTGATTTTTTAATTTTGAAAAAAGCTGGTCAAAAAGCCACTTTTGAGGTGTCACTCTCAAAGTCGGCTCAAATGTAGATAAACTCGTTAAACAGGTCGAGTGTAAAATACAAGTCGATTTTTAGCTGCCCAACTTCATATTCACGCCTTCTGGAGCAAATTCAAAATTCTGGAGAAATTGAAAAATCGTGCTGGAGGCTCCAGAATGGCTGGAACTGGTAAAGTTTGGATTTGGGTAATTAATATTAGTTTTGGGACTTATTTTGACCATTATACGTACTGTTACGAATATATTTTACATAAATACCGTTAATGACTTCGATGCGAATTTCTTGCTGAGGTAATGTTGTGTCGAAAGTGTAATGCTGAGCTTGCAGAAACCCATATGAAAAATCGTGTGATCTAACGGTACATCTCTAACGGTACATCTCTAACGGTACATCGAAAATATAGAAGGGAATTTTTGGCGAATTATTGAATTATTATCATTCGAGTAAAATAGTCGAGAAAGAAATGACCAACGTTAGAAATTCACACCTCTGATTTGTTAGAAATCCTTCCATATCTCGTTTTCGAAGTATTATTATAGCTATGGTATTTTCGAAGTGATTTTTTTTTAAAATAGTTGAAACAGATAAATTTTATTATGTTGCACCTGTGGTAAATTTTAATGAATTGATTTGAAAGTTTGTTGTGTTAAATGAGTTCTATTTAAAAGCTGTAAAGATATTTATCTTTAAATGGTGTCAGAAATATTACATTGTATTGGCTGTGTTTTATGAAGAAAATCAATTTGAATTTTGTTGTGTCGTTTTGAATTGATTCGAGAATTTTTGATTGGGTTTTAAATAATCGGATTGAAGGAAGCAGTGTCCTATTCGTCAGAGGTTTAAATATTCAATTACAGTTCAAAGATTTCGTCGGAGGTTTGAATATTCGATTAGAAGTTCCAAGGGGTCCAGACCCCCCTTACAGTACCTATGTACTTTAAAAAAATATATATAAATTGCCAAAACCAGTCAATTACGACTCAACAAAAAAATCTAAAACCCTGGCCTCCCCCTTGGTTATATAAAATTTTTCAATCCTCGTCAGAACGACTCAACGAATAAATCTCAAACCCTGGCCTCCCCCTTGGTTATGTAAAATTTTTCAACCCTCATTAGAACGACTCAGCGAAAAAACCTCATACCTTTGCCTCTCTCTTGGTTATGTAAAATTTCTCAACCCCCATTAGAACAACTCAGTGAAAAAATCTCATACCATTGCCACCCCCTTGGTTATGTAAAATTTTCCGACCGTCATTAGAACAACTCAGCGAATAAATCTCATACCTTTGCCTCCCCCTTGGTTATGTAAAATTTTCCAACCCTCATTAGAATGACTCAACAAAAAAATCTCAAACCCTGGCCTCCCCATTGGTTATGTAAAATTTTTCAATCCTCGTTAGAACGACTCACCGAAAAAATCTCAAACCCTGGCATCCCCCTTGGTTATGTAAAATTTTTCAACGCTCATTAGAACGACTCAAAGAAAAAATCTCAATTCCTGGGCTCCCCCTTGGTTATGTAAAATTTTTCAATCCTCGTTAGAACGACTCAGTGTAAAAATCTCAAACCCTGGCCTCCCCCTTGGTTATGTAAAATTTTCCAACCCTCATTAGAACATCTCAACGAGAAACATTTCAAACCCTGGCCTCCCCCTTGGTTATGTAAAATTTTTCAACCCTCATTAGAACAACTCAGTGAAAAAATCTCATACCATTGCCACCCCCTTGGTTATGTAAAATTTTCCGACCGTCATTAGAACAACTCAGCGAATAAATCTCATACCTTTGCCTCCCCCTTGGTTATGTAAAATTTTCCAACCCTCATTAGAATGACTCAACAAAAAAATCTCAAACCCTGGCCTCCCCATTGGTTATGTAAAATTTTTCAATCCTCGTTAGAACGACTCACCGAAAAAATCTCAAACCCTGGCATCCCCCTTGGTTATGTAAAATTTTTCAACGCTCATTAGAACGACTCAAAGAAAAAATCTCAATTCCTGGCCTCCCCCTTGGTTATGTAAAATTTTTCAATCCTCGTTAGAACGACTCAATGTAAAAATCTCAAACCCTGGCCTCCCCCTTGGTTATGTAAAATTTTCCAACCCTCATTAGAACAACTCTACGAAAAAAATCTCAAACCCTGGCCTCCCCCTTGGTTATGCAGAATTTTTCAACCCTCATTAGAATGACTCAACAAAAAAATCTAAAACCCTGGCCTCCCCTTGGTTATGTAAAAGTTTTCAATCCTCCTTAGAACGACTCAACGAAAAAATCTCAAACCCTGGCCTCCCCCTTGGTTATGTAAAATTTTTAACCCTCATTTGAACGACTCAACAAAAAAATCTAAAACCCTGGGCTCTCCCTTGGGTATGTAAAATTTTTCAATCCTTGTCAGAACGACTCAACGAAAAAATCTCAATCCCTGTCCTCCCCCTTGGTTGTGTAAATTTCTCAACCCCCATTAGAACAACTCAGCGAAAAAATCTCAAACCCTGGGCTCCCCCTTGGTTGTGTAAATTTCTCAACCCCCATTAGAACAACTCAACAAAAAAATCGAAAACCCTGGCCTCCCCCTTGGTTATGTAAAATTTTTCAATCCTCTTCAGAACGACTCAACGAAAAAATCTCAAACCCTGGCCTCCCCCTTGGTTATGTAAAATTTTCCAGCCCTCATTAGAACAACTCAACGAGAAAAATCTCAAACCCTGGCCTCCCCCTTGGTTATGTAAAATTTTTCAATCCTCATTAGAACGACTCAACAAAAAAATCTCAAACCCTGGCCTCACCTCTTGGTTATGTGGAATTTTTCAATCCTTGTTAGAACGACTCACTGAGAAAATCTCAAACCCTGGCCTCCCCCTTGGTTAGGTAAAAAACCAGTTTGAATTTTTCGACCAAACTGGTTTTTCTTGAGCAATGAGCCTGAAATTTTCAAATTGGCTTTTGAAAGTCCTCATTTTTCGCTAATCAACGCCGCTGCATTCATCTCGCGAACTCTCTCCACAGATATTAGGCATTGGGCACTACTTTTGTGCCACACTGTATACTTCATTATTTTTGGTATATATGGTGCATAACTAATTGGCAACACAATTATTCAACAGAAAACGGCGTGTCATTTGCAATATGATCTTTTTTTCCTGTAGGTAAAGGTACAGATGCAGGATTCATTCCCTTACTGCTGTGATATTTGTGATATAAAGTTTTCTAACGAACGTGATTGGGCAAGACATCAACAAGATCATTCTAAGCCGTTTTGCTGTGGAATCTGTGACAAACGGTTTACTTGTAACAGCAAATTGATTAAACATGGATTGAAACATAGTGAAGAGAGACGCTTCAAATGCGGCATTTGTGACGCACGATTCAAGTACAATATCAGTAAAGTGGAGCACGAACGCAGGCATGAGGATGGAGCTGGTTTTGAGTGTGCTGAATGCGGAAAAAAGGTATCCAAAAAATTTTATCTCATTGAACACCTGAGGCTACATTCCGGTATGAAACCATTTTCTTGCCAAACGTGTGGCAAAAGTTTTGCTCAAAAAAGATATCTCACCATGCACCAACGGACGCATAGTGAAGAGAAACCCTTCAAATGCCGCATATGCAACCAAGGATTCAAGCACAGTACGCAGAAATTGAGGCACGAACGCATGCATGTGGACAGACCTGCTTTTGAGTGCGGTGATTGCGGAAAAAAGTTTTCCTATAAACAATCTCTCATTGAACACCAGAGACTACATTCCAATGTGAAAATGTTTTCTTGTCAAATGTGTAGCAAAAGTTTTACTCGAAAAACTAAGCTTAATTTGCACCAACGGGTGCACAGTGAAGAGAGACCCTTCAAATGCCGCATATGCAACCAACAATTCAAGCATAATCATGGTAGGGCTAGTCACGAACGTTTCCATGTGGAGGGCCCTCGTTTTGAGTGTGCCCATTGCGGCAACAAATTCCGCTATAAGAGCGTGCTAGCCAGTCACATATCATCTAAATGTACCTACTTAAATACTTACCAATAATTGAGTACCTAACTAAATATTGTGTTCAAATTCAAATGTGTTTTGTCCTTGTTTTGTTCTTTTTTTCAATGTGAAAAAAACTTTACTTGGAACTTGACCGATTTCCCAAGTTTAGTTTATTCTTAGTGATTGGCACGTAAATGCCTTATTGTCACCAGACTTGTGTTACAACTTACATATGGGAAAAAATACACGATGGTACCTACTTTATGTTTATCGTTTTTTTTATTTTTCAAAATGTATAAACATCGATTAATGAAGTTTTCAAAATTTAATCAGAGTTAATTAAAAAACCGCTCATCCAAAATCTGCTGCAGGCTCCAGAACTGCCCAAGTTCTGACGAAGATTTTATGGCCGATCTCCAAATTCGACCATTTCTTCTTCAGAAAAGTCATATGAGGTGCGAGCAGCATGCTCAAAACATCAAGAAAATTCTGACCAAGGTCCGATTACTGGATCTGCAAAAAAGGGAATACATCTCTCAAGCGCAAAAAGGTCAACGCGGAACTCCAGCAATGTTTCAAACAAGGTTGGTACATTTATACAGTATGACACAAAAGTAGTGCTTGGTGGATTTTATTTCTTAGTGGAAAGCGCTAGCGAAATGAATGAAGCGGCTTTGAGTAGAGAAAAATAAGGGCTTTCAAAAGCGACCTAGAAAATTTCAGGCCCGTGCACAGGGTGTCCACAAATTGAGCAACCGGTATGGTCATAAAATTCAAACTGGTTCTTACTACCGCGATGTATTCTACACACTAAGGCGACAAAAACGTGATATGAATTTTTTGAAACCAATTTATTAATTTGCAACCAGTTTACAAAAAATACCCAACAATTGTAGTTGGAGAAAAAAGCTGGAAACAAAGGTTGTAGAGCGTGAAAAATTGAACTTTTTTCGCTGATCGAATTTTAAAACCAGTCCATTTCTGAATACTTGCTGGAGGGAGGCTCCAGATCCAGAATACTTGAGAATGGTAAAATAAAATTCAATTAACCACTTTGAGTACATCCTCCCAATGTACTGTGAAAATTTGGACCCTCTTGGTCAATTTGGAAGGGCTGTAGGCAGGGTTGGGCATCTACGCATAGAATAGTCTATTCTACGTTTTGGTGTAGATGTAGAATGGGTAAAATGAGTAAAATAGGTGTAAAATGCGTAGAATGCAACAATAACTACTCCATTCTTGTTTGTTATACTCTAAAAATAAGGATCATGATGCTTTGAGTGATTATTTTCCATTATGCTTCTCTTTTTTACTCATTGTTTCATTTTTTTGAAACCATTATGGCCATAAAATCCAGTGATGGTAAAACTTTTGCATTTCAGTTTTCTCTTTTTAATTTCAGTTTCAGTTCTACGTAGTTTCACTTTTTTCCTCATCAAATTTGTAATATTTTGGAAATTTATTGAAAAAAATTCACTACCAAAAATCATTTTTTTTCAGTTTCAGTTTTCTGTCATTGATCAGATCCAATGGAATAGTTCAAGTTTTTACATTTTTTCAATTTACTGTTTTGTTTTTTTCACCTGATTATTCAAGTTTTTCACGCATTTTCAAATTTTCCAACATAAAATGATGGAAAAAAGTTAAACTTGAAAAAAATGTCACCTGCCCACTTATTTTTGCATTTTACCAGGGCCGACTCTATTCAACAGGCTGGTATGTAACGTTTGGCAACTACGCTGTTTTTGCAAAAATCACACCAAATCCAAAAATTTTTGAACTAATAGAAAGCATTTCTTATTCCCTACAAAAAAGGTTTACAACACCTTTTCTGTAAAAATGATATTTTTCGACTTAGTGCGATGAACATCAATATTACATCTTATGCAGAAATCAAAAAGTCAGCCCACAATGCCGAAAATCAACATTTTTTCCAAAAATGATACCAAAGCTCAAAAATTATTGCATGAATAGAACGCTTTTTTAATTTTCTGTAGAAAAGATCTACTACAATTTTTATGTGAAAACGATATTTTCTGAGTAATTGCGATTTATATTAACGTATCATCTTATGGAAAAATCAAAAAGTCAGCCCACAGCACGTGTTGCCAAATTTCAGTATACCGGCCTGTTAACTAGAGTCAGCCCTGATTTTACACATTCTACGCATTCTACCTGGATTTCAGGCTATTCTACACGTGCTATTCTATGCGTAGAATGTCCATCCATGTATTCTACATGGTGTATTCTACGGCACAACCCTGGCTGTAGCCTCTCCTAAAGGTTGAAAAACATGTAAAATAGCCAAAAAAATCCACTTTTTTTTGACCTTGGAGAGGGATTGTAGAGACAGATTGTGATGCATTTTCGGTCTCGTAAGCGAGAGAAATTCGTTCTGCCTCTAGCCAACATTAAAAATAGTTTCGTAATACGACACCTAGCGGATTAGTTCACTCTACACATCGTAACGAGAGAACATACGCTAGAGAAACCAGTCATTTGGCGACTCCCGATGATAAAACATCGGATATCAATGTTCCGGAGATGGTATAGGCTTACCTATACCATGCTATTTGCGTAAATCTAATGGACTAAATTAGTAGCACAAGTCCAGTCATATACGAAATATGAACTGGTGAAGCTTGCGATCAAGTGATCTATTTCGAAATATGATCTGTGTCCCAGTTACGTTGATAGAGTCGTTCAGATGCACTCGGGTCCAGGAGTTATTACGTAAAACATCCGAGGATCCTTATTGTAAATCTCATCTTAATGAGTAACATATATGGACCTTCCCACATCCGTGTACTGTTCCCTATTCCCTGTGGTGATGTGCTTTGCACTTCCTTAGGCATGAATATGCCATCTCTCCTTTTCGTAATACTGTACAGGCCAGTATAAATAATATAGCTTGAGTAAGTTGTTATTATGTACTTGAATAAACAATACATGGAATGACAACTGAAGATGTGTTATTATTTTGTAAGATAAATAATCTTAAGGTAAATGTCTGTGTGGTATTCGTAATTACACTCAGTGTCCGAAAAATAGGTAACGAGGCGGTAAGTTGCCAGGTACCTATGAAGCTCTCAGAAGCTAGGTACTGCTAGACCTCAAGTAGGTAGCTAGCATATGTGAGACCTATACATGGAGATGTGCTTGTAACAGCATCATCGTAATGTGCAGAATATATCTCCACAGGATCAAATTACGGTTAGAAGGTTGAAACCTGCAAAAGGCACTTCTGATACATCCTCCCAATGTACTGTGAAAATTTGGACCCTCTAGGTCAATCAATTTGGGGGAGGCTGTAGGCTTTCCTAAAGATCGAAAAACATGTAAAATAGCCAAAAAATCCACTTTTTTGATCCTGGAGAGGGGTCAAATTGGGATGGTAGGTTGACACATGCAAAATACACTCAAGTGGCACCAGCCCATTGTACCTATACTGGACATTGGGGCTCCTTAGGTCAATTTTAAGATTGGGATGGGGTCAAAAATAGCGTCAAAATCATGTTTTTTCCACCTTAAATAGGGTGGGAATGACCTAGGAAGCTGAAATTTGGATATGTTGTTCACAATGGCGGTACTCACCAATGGTATGAATTTGGACCAGATTCATCAATTTTGGGTCAAATTATGCTTCTCCAAAAACATGACCTTTCTGTAATTTCCAACGTTGACCCTTCCAACTGCAGGGGTCAATTCTAGCTTCCAAGAGACCCCCATTCCCCAAGTTTGATTTTATTTGATCAATTAGAACAGGCTCCAGGTCATAAAATGTAAAAATTACCATCGCGCTGAAACTTATAAGTAAGTAAATAAAAATGTCTGGCCTACGGCAAATAGCCCCATTTTTCACAAAAATTTGGCTAATAAAAAAATAAAATCATCCATAAATCAATAAAAATGAATAAATTGTCAATTTTGTTTAGATTTTTCAAAAATACACCGAAAATCCAAAAAACGAACCCAGAGTTTGAATTTAGCTGATAATGGACTACCTACCTAATGGTATTTTTGCAAGAAATCCAAACCCCATTCAATTCAAATTTTAATAGGAGCCCATAACAATTTCAAGTTTCAACTTTGCCAACTCAATTGAATGAAGTGTTTATGAACTTCGAATAAAAACGAAATAAAACAGCAAAGAGAACGAGTAAAGGCGATTTATTGCTTAATTCGAGATTATAGCACAAGTTTCGTCGTAGCTTGTATTTATGTTTTGTTGTCGTTTGAAGTTCGATGACGCCAAAAGCAGTGAATGGACAGCGCTACAATTATTATCAGCCCAAAAACCATCAGAAGGGAAACGGTCATTAGCCAAGATAGACAACGTTCTGCCTCTGCACGATGACAATGGCGATGCCAGCAGCGTTCAAAAACATAATTAAAAATGCATATTAGTTAGTTATAGATAAAAGTAAATAAGTACCTACCTACGTGTACAAATGCAGTAAGTACTTAAGTACACATAAGAGAATACTTAATGCTTCGTAAATATATGTACAAGTAAGTATGTTTTGCTCGTTGACAAGCTAGCTAGCTCTTACCTACATCCTTGCCCTATATGTTTATATAGGTACCTTTAGATAAAATTTAACCATAATTTTAAATGCCTTTCATCATTTTTTTTTTTTTTTTAATTCAAAAAAAGTTATAAAATCAAGAATTGAATTATGGTTTTGAAGATTTTTGAACGAGCTAATTTTGGGAATAAAATTCGTCAAAATTGATAAAAAATACTTCTGTCGAAATATTCGAAGTTTTTGTGAAATTTTAGCCAATGTTAATGGGTCACATGACATTTTTTCAAAAACCCCAAAAAATCGTGACTTATTTTCGAACTTTGAATTTTTCACAGGTGCTCAAAACAGTTTTACCGAAAGTTTTGGATTTTAATGGAAATTGTAACCCATTTTGATAAGTCACAATAAGATACCTTTTCCAAGAACCGACAAATTGTGATAAAATTCTGGCTTCAATATTCTTCAAAACTGTTTAAAAAATGTTTCGAAAGAAATTTCTGGATTTCTGACAAAATTTCAACGCATTTAGATAATTTACATGACGCTTGGTCCAAAAATACCGAAAATTACGACCCAATTTTGAACTCAGATTTCTTCAAAATTACTCAAAAAATATTTTTATGTCCAAAAATTTGAATTTCTTGAGAAATTTCAACCCATTTTATGAATTTTTTTTAAATACCAAAAATCATAAATTCATGACACATTTTGAAGTTTAGAATTCTGCAAAAGTCCTCAAAAAAGTTTTGACAAAAATGTTTGATTTTGTGTCGAGATTTCAATTTATTTTGATAATTCCCAAGAGCACTTTTTCCAAGAACCAGAAAACTTTGATCAAATTATGGGTCCAAACTCTTGAAAAGTGCACGAAAATTAAGTTGATGGAAACTTTTGATTTTCTGTCGAATTTTGATCCGAGATTATTGAGTATTGTGTAGTGTAAGTATCGAGCTAAAAAAATAATCGACAATTTTATCGTACGTATTAGAGATATTGGATCGAAAGGTTCTCGTTGTGCTTCATTTTGATTGGTGATCAGTGGTTCCTCGCCCGAGATTTGTTGGCCAGTTACATTACGGGGGTCAGTGGCTTCGGTGGCGCTTTCCCGATTCGAATCGAACTCCGACGATGACGACCGCTCATTTTCCAAGGATGATCTTACAATGATGGCTAATCTCAGAGGAACGTTTTGCGTTGCGTTATCCAATGATCGTCGTTTCCTCCTTTTTCTTTTTCGGCCCCAGGAATTCAAGCCGTTACCGCAGTCTGTCTGCAAAAGATGGGGAAAAGTTGGTTAAGTAGCTAGAATACGAGAATTTTTTAATCATAATAGTTTAATTGTAATTTCCCTCTAGATCTGACTTAAAAATTCTGCTTTTTTCCTACACTTTGAAAGAAAAAAAAATACTTACCAGATGAAATTTGGTTCAGATAATATGGTTGAGATAGTTCAAAAAATTTTCAATTTACACTTATCACCTTATTCATAAAATAGATAAGTATCTACTCGCGGTGAATTTTTCTTTGGCAGCCAATTATTTATGAAAATAAAAATATTAAGGCCACGAAATGAAAACTCAAATTATTTACGGTTGCTCGAAAGTACGAAATTTTGATTTCTTTGGGCTCAAAACAGTTGTTTTTGAAGTCTATTGAAAGGATAATGAGCAGGATTGAGACAATATTTCTACAAACGTAATTACGAGTAATAACGAGTGGTATAGTACATTATGAAAAATTTTAGGATCGCTTACAGGTTGACAAACGGTGTCACAAATAGTAATGATGATGCTGAATCGCAGAACAGGCGACGAAGGGAAGCGGAAAGCTTTGAATAAGGCGTATAAAACTTGCGGTCCTCGGGGTGTGAGCGCTGGAAAGGTTCCAGGATCGGGTGGACAGCCTCGCCAATCCAATAATAAATACGATTCGCTGCCGCCATCGCCAGAACTCGCGATCAGATGGCCGGCGCGTAAAATGGATGTATCTGAATTGAAAACAAACGAGTAGATTCATTATGAATATCTATACCTATATTAAAATGGATCACAAAAAAAAATCGGAGGATTTTGATCAAAATAATTCAATTTAAACCTTTTTTTTGAATTGAAATCTACTCAGAAAAACTTTGGGTCTTCAAAAAGAAGAGACATTTTCGCAAAAATCAAGGTTTTTTCGCTCCACTCCTTCCCAACTTGTTTAGACAAAAACGGCCCATTCCCAAAAATAGAATCCAAGACCCCTAAAAACTCGAAATTTAGCAGATAAGTTTTTGGCTATTTTTATCGATGTTTCAAAAATAAGTTCTCAAGTTCATTTTTGGACCTTTCAGAGCAATTTGAAATTTCTGGAGAACATCTCCCTTCCAAGGACACCTCCACAGCTAAAATTTTTTCGATCGCAACTTCCAACTCGAAATGAAAATCTGCACTGAATTTGGTCAAAATCCTCCAACATTCAAATCTGCATGCAGATATATGTATCTTACTTAATGGCGGATGTATATCGATTCTCAGTTCTAATTCTTCTCCCAGCATTGTTTCTCCAGCTTCTGTGCCACCTTTGGACAAGTCCAAAATACGTAGACGAGCGATTGGCGAAATGCTACTTATTTCAGAATCTTCGTGAGTGATTGCCGTTTGTACTCTGCAATACGAAATGAAAAATACCGATACATATGTACATAGATTAGGCTATGATAATTTCGATAGGTACGTAAAACGACATTGGTCGATGAGTTTGAGTAAAAATGAGAGAAATAATGCACTTACGGTGGTTCGGCTACGCCAAAACTAGCGTCCAAGGTGATTTTATTGAATAGTGGTCTCGGTAATCGGTTGGTGCCATCTTCGGCAATGCAAGTCACTTTCACCACTCTATCGCCCAGCGTTTGAATGATAGGATGTCTTTGGATAGCGACAACTGCATTAGCAAGTTTTCTGCACAAAAAACAAACAACAAAATCAAAATAAAGTCAATTTTTCGACTTGGTTTACCGCTTAGACTTCCTATTAAAACAATAATACGTAGATTGAAATTTGGATAGCAACATACGCCACATTTTGGGGCCACAGTTGAGAAAAAATTCAAAATTTAGGATCAGCGACTCAATAAACCTATTTATGTTGACATCCATAGGCCCAATTATTTGAAATTTTGAAATTTTATTTTCCATGTTGGATCTAATTTGGAGTCAGGATTGAAAAAAAAAATACGAAAATCAGAATTAAGGACTAAAAAAATCACAGTTTCGAAATCTGTGTCATGATCATCCGAGATTGTGAACTTTGACCTCCAATTTTGGGCATAATTTGGGATCAGAATTTGAAAACCCAAAATTCAGATTCAGCGATTCCAAAAACCTATATTTTGACATCAATTTCTTAATTATCTAAAACTTTGCAATTTACCCTCAATTTGTAGCTCAATTGGAGGCCAGAGTTGAGAAACAATTCAAAATTTGACATCAAAGACTCAAAAAACCTGCAGTTTTACACTCATATTAACATGATTATTGATTATCGTACAATTTGAAATCTGCAACCTCCCACTTTGGGCCCAATTTTTGAGTCGGGTCAGAATTAAAGAACAATTTAAAATTCAAAATCAACGATTCAAAAAACCTATTTTTGGCATCCTTTCCGAACTATTCAAAATCTTTAAATTTATTCCCCCATTCATCTGGACCCAAGAGGTCAGAATTGAAAAAAAAATCGAAAATCAGAATCAACAATTTACAAAATCTATATTTTGACATCTACATTCTAATTATCCAAAACTTTGAAATTCACATCCCCATTTTGGGCCCAATACCTGAATTTTGAGATCCAATATCGTGATTTCCAAGATTTTAAAAAATTTAATCTCTTTTTAGGCTCAATTTCACATAATTTAATAGTGTCAGAATCGAAAAACAATTTGATTTTTTGACCCAATTTTGGGATTAGGGATTCAGGGCTGAAAAAAGTTCAGAATTCAGAGTCATCAATTCACAAAACCTATATTTTGACACATCTATAGTTATGTATTATCTCAATTATCCAAAACTTCGAAATTCAAACCCTCATTTTGAGTCCGATTTGGGGCTTATGTTGAAAAACAATTATAAATTTTGTATCAGAGATTCAAAAAACCTAAATTCTGACATCAATTTTATCGTGATTTCCAAAATTTTGAAATTTAGTCTCTTACGTTGGGCTCAAATTTCACAATTATTTATTTATTTATTTATTTATTTATTTAAACAATTTAGGTCTCTCCAACAGCCAGAAGCCAATTACAGGAGAGACCGATTATAACTATGGGACAATAAAAACTAAATATCACTTTATAAACTGAAAAGAAAAAGAAACAAAAAATACAAAAAAAAAAATACAAAAGATAATGAGGTAAAGTGAGAAACTATCAGAAACAAAAGAAAAATATGATACTAACAACAAAAAATAAGTAAGACCATTAATAAGTGGTGGTTCATAAAGAGAAGAAAAATGAAAAAAAAAAATCAAAGAGAGAGAGAAAAAAAAAACATAGAACAAAACAAAAAAAAAAGAAGAAAAATGAAACCAACCAAAAAAATGAAACAAAATAAAAAACAGAAAATAAAGTATAATAATAACAATAATGATAACAATGTAATAACAACGTGACCCACAAGTAACACCCAATGCGCCCATGCCCCCACTGGCCTACTCCCGTGCCACCCTCACCAAACGCCTGAAGGCTGACCTACCCATACTAAAAATGTCAGCATCTGCACATCTACAGAGAAAAGCATCTGAGATGCCCATGATGTTATTCATAGGAGACACCTTCATCCTAGATGTATGGTAATTGCTTAAGGAGAATGTTTTTTTTTGTCTAGAATGGATTTTGGGGGCCCAGAAATTAATTTTTCCCAAAAGGTTACTTTCATTTATATTACCATGGATAACATCATATAGGAACAACAGTGCTATTATTTCTCTCCTTTTTTCTAATGAGTTGATTTCAAATCCTTCCAACAGTTCCTTTTGAGTTAGGTCATGAGGATAATATTCGAAGGTCTTCAAATATAGGTATTTTAGAAACCGGGTTTGAATTTTTTCAAGTTCTTTTATGAATTTTTTGGTATGAGGAAACCAGACTAGTATTCCAAACTCAAGGATTGATCTTATGTATGAGAAATATAAAATCCTAAACGTGTTTATCCTCTTGAAATGAACAGAATTTCTGACCACAAAATATGCCATTCGTCTTGCCTTGACTAACACAGTATTGACATGACACTTGAAGGTAAGCCCCACATCTAGAATCACACCCAGGTCCCTAACTGTTGTTAAGCGAGAAAGTTCTTCCCCATTGGCAGTATATGTGCAACCTATAACATTTTTTTTTCGAGTAAAAGTAATTGTAGAACATTTAGAAACATTCAGGGGAAGTTTGTTTTCAATGCTCCATTCAACAAACCTATCCAAATCTGTCTGAAGTTCTTGGCTATCTTTTACAGTTTGAATTTTCTTATATATTTTTGCATCATCAGCAAAGAGCAGGCTCTCTGAATTTTTTAGCACAGATGGGAGGTCGTTTACAAATAATAGAAAGAATAGGGGGCCCAAGTTAGAACCCTGAGGGACACCAGATGGACAGGGGTATATACTAGATATTCTGTTTTTGTAAGACACATACTGCACCCTCCCATTCAGATAAGACCAGAATAAACTACACAAGTTGTGAGAGAAACCAAGTTTTCCAAGTTTTAGTATTAGAATTCTATGGTTGACACTATCAAATGCTTTTTTAAAATCAGTATATATTGCATCCACTGAATTAAAAAACCCTTTGATTTTTTGACCCAATTTTGGGATTAGAGATTCAGGGTTGGAAAAAATTCAAAATTTAGAATCAGCGATTCAAAAAACCCATAATATTTTGACATCCATACTCACTACTCAGGTACCTATCTTGATTTCCAAAATTTTAAAATTTAATTCACCACCTTGGGCTCGATTTTACAATTATTTAGTGTCAGGATTGAAAAACAATTCTATTTTTTTGACCCAACTTGGGGCCAAGGACTCGGGGTTGAAAAAAATTTCGAAATTCACAATCAGCGATTTAAAAAATCTGTATTTTTGATATAAATAGACCGTATTTTCATATTCTAATCTTCCAAAATATTGAAAAATCTCTCCCCCTTTAGAGGCTTTGGATCAAATTTGGGTTCGGTGCTGAAAATAGGAAATTCTGAATCATTGTTTCAAAACACTCATATTTTTTGACACTAATATTATAATTATTCTTCATTTCGAAATTTACCCCTCCCCCATTGGGGCTCCATTTGGGGCTAGCCCTGAAAAAAAATGAGAAAATCTGAATCAGCTGCAAAAAATTGGTTTTTTCAAGTCTCGACTTTGATTTTTGTCGCGCCAGAATCATTTTAAACTCATTATGTAAAGTGACGTACACGACTACACGTGTTAATAAAATTGCATAACCAGTTTGCCGTAAATACACAAACCCATTTCGTTCGATAATTTTTCATTAATCTAAATTTGTTCAGCAAATACATCGTAATTTTATTCCCGTCTTCATCGTCCAAAAAATTGATTGATGGAGTAAGGGGTGGGGGAGGGGGTACGGGGAGAGGAGCTTCGTAATCTCCAACACATTATTTGCGATTTTTTACAAAGCTGCTTGAATCCGAAAATTATTCATATTTCGAGAATGGTTGAAATGCAGTGGCGTAGTCAAGTCCACGTGTGGTGGAGGGGAGGAGGTAAAGAGGGCTCCCTCCCTTGCGAGCGAAAATTAAAAATTTTAAAAAATGCAAAAATGAACGTTTCTTTGTTTCTTGGACCAATTCTTTCGAAACGTTTCACTGTCGATTCGTTCGAGCAGTAATAATTTTGCCTTCATTTTCATAAAATCATCACGTATTACGAAAGGTTTGCAGAAAATTACCTCTAATTTTGATTTTTCATGCGTAAAAATCTGGGTTTGCCCCCTCCTCGAAAAAATTCTGGCTATGCCCCTGTTTGCATACCTTCAAAGACAATGAGGCGGTGCGTACCCTTCTGCACAAAGTTACATCGACGAAGACTTCTTTCTATGTAAATCAAGTTTTCAATAAATTAAATTTTCCAAGTGAGATCTCCACAACCTCCACGCTGCTCTCGTTCTCATCAAATATATCCAAAAACAAGAAATTGAAAAATGAAGTATCAAGCAGACTAATTGTTCGATCAAGATGCTTCGTGTACGAATATTGGCCCTTTAGCTTACCTACCTATTGCCATTGCCAACGGAATAGGCGACAAACACGCCGCATTTATCCGGCACTCTGGGATCGGATGGTATGGGCAGTACCAAGGTGGTTACATCTTGACTATTACCGGTCACGCCGCATTCATCCGAATGGCCGATTGAGAATATACGTCCAGTGAAATCTTTGTAATTCAATGTAATCGACATACTGTTGGCGGAGCATTCAATCTTGACTGCGGAAGCAATGATCACATGAAATGAAAACGACAGCTTTTAGCATCATTTTGATAGACCAATCGCATCCAACTATAGTACAAGTACCTCCTACCTATAGCCACCAGATACATACACAAGTTGGTATAGCTAGCTAGGTGGTAGGTGGATAGGTAGGTAGTAGATACCTATATAGAGCTGGGTAAAAATACTAAGCATAAATACTATAGATAGACACGTGTACTCGGTCAAAATTTACTCACGATCTATACAAGTTAATTTTTCAACGTACGTCGAACATGACGAAGGGACTAGAGGACCAGCGGTTAGAGTATCGTCGCTGTGTAAATAACAAATCTTCTTTTCATTGTTGACCAAATTTGGATTAGACAACGGCGAAGCTTTGTAGGTGAAGCCTCGGCAAGCGAAGTATTCTTCTTTTTCACATCGTTCTCGACACTATAACCAAAAAGGTAGGTATGTAAATGTGTAGGTGCCTTTGCAATACTACATATGAAGAGTGATATTCCAAAACTCGCTTTGTCCATTTTTATCAAAGTTGGGTTTTCAGTGATACCTGGTAGATGAAGTATTAACTCACATTCCTACATCATCAACCTACCAAAATGAGGTGTTAAACTCACCTAAATAGCCAATTCATTAAAAATTAAAAAAAAAATAATGTTCCAAAACGAGCTTTGTCCATTTTTATTGAAATTTTTTTCAGCAGTATTTAGTGGATGAAATGTATACCTACACTCCTACATCATAAATCCACCCGAATAAAGTGCTAAACTCGCCTAAAAAGCCAATTTACCTGTTTAAAGGGAAACTGTTTTTCCCCTCTCCTGAAAAGTTGTGAAAATGGACAAAGCGAGTTTTGGAATATCACTCTTCATATGTATTTATACGTAGATATCAAAAATCATCAAAAAATTGTTTTTCAAAACTCAAATTACTTCTTAGGCGTAAAAGTGCAATGAATATTCATTGAGAACGTGCTTCTCACCTGGTTTGGATCGATGTCGAATATTTGCAAATCGATTTCAATCAACGAATAATTGAGAATAGGCTCGTGCCAACAAGTAGGAAGACTGGAATCTATTTGAAACAAACAAAATGAGGAATTTAGTTACTTATGTACCTGCAAACCTATTAAGAAAGGTAAGGTTCTATTCTATGCATGTAATGTATTTGTAATTCGTACCAGGAGAAGATGCAGAAGAAACTGTAGTGCCAACGCACAGATTCTCTATGTAATCGATGCCATCTTGAAGACTGGGTGCGAAAGCTTCAGGTCTAGATCGACGATTTTCTGAGCTCAGCGTGCAAGTTTTGGACCAATGTTGGTACTGAGCTGAATAGCAAGGTGTATTGCGAGTTGCATAACGAAATTGTTTGGCTCCGGTCAAACATAGCTGAGCGCATTGCAATCGGTCAGCCACATTCGGTATTACTTGCTGTTGGTATCCGATCAGTTCGGAATTTGGGGAGAACTCGATTGGCCAGGCTTTTTTTGCGCATTCGGCTGGAACTAAAACATACTTGCGTTAGTATGTGCTTATTTACATTTGTTCTGAGTACCGGTATCCCTCAGTACTCATATTTTGATTGATTTGATCTTGTTTGGGTCATCGTATTACCTTGAAGGCAAATTTTGATGAAATAGCTACTACTTCTTGCTGGTAGCAGATCGGTGAACGTGGACTCAGATTGGGGCACTCGAAAACAAGACGCTCGCATGTAATCTACTATGAATCCGATGCAGTCATCTGAAGATTGGCATCTGTACTCGGCATGATGAGATAACAAAAAATATTACAAACATACCGAAAAATAGCACATTTTTTATGTGGTTATTTTTTAAAGAATTTCATCAATCCTTTTTGTCTATTTTAATTTTTGAACCAGTTCAGTAATAATTTACTTTTCAATACACAACCTGTTCCAAATAGGTACCTACTCGTAAAATCTTAAAAATTTAATTTTCGGCTAAAATTTTCCGGAAAAGTTTCTCATCAAAATGCATCCGGACTTGAAAAGTAGGAAAAAAATTATTTGGAAGTTGACATTTTGAAAATAAATAAGTTTTTAAACGTCAATTCCGAGCTCAAAAATTTTTCTTCGTTTTATTCCAACTTCACAGGCACCGATTTTATCACTTTTTGAGAAAATATAAATTTAAAGTAAGTTTTGTATTTATATTTATTTTTTAGAAGAATTGGAGGAACTTACAAAATCAATTCAACAGCAACAATTTTTTTTACAACTTCGCAACCCCCCTCCCCCCAAATCGAGGATCATAGAAACGAGAGTAATGAAAAATCCAACCGGACGTTGATAAAATTGCATACCTACCCTGTTCGCCGTAAATACGACGACACGTTCTGAGACGCATCGCATTCAGTTGGCTGATGAACCCCGAATAATATTTGAGATAATCGAAGATGCCGAATAAATCAACCTTTTTTTTTGAACACCTTATTCCCTTCCCTTCCTCATTTCTCAAACAAAAATATTGAAAAATTAACGTTTCAGTCAAAAATTTCATGTTTAATCTCCGAGTATTAACTTATGCAATGCATAAGAGTATTATGGTACAGATATCAGATATACGATTACCTGTTATAACATTCGGCTGTAATGGCAGTTCCAGGAACAGTTGCGTACAATAAAATTGGTTCGTTGATGGTTTTCGGTACCATCGATGGTATTTTTGCAAAAGTCGATGGAACCGAGTTCGGGCAAAATTCACCTGCAACTGATCGTAAAAGCTGTGACATTAGAGGCATGCAGATGGAACCAGTGCGTCAATTTTTGACGTTCGATATGTAATTTACAATCCAACTACATAGCAGTTGAAGTGAATTTAGAAATTGAATTTGGTTGGAATTTTTACAGCCCAAAAAAATCCAGTTGATATTAAAAAAATATGGGTCTGAAACATAAGTACTGAATGTTTTTTGAGCGTTTTTGATAAACTTTGAGCACAAAATTGCGTAATCATTTTTGGAATATTTCAAACAGTGTCAATCGACTTATCAAAATGGGTTAAAATTTTACGAAAAGTTCGAGTATATTTGTTAAAAATTCTGAGCCCAGAATTCTTTAAGAAGCGTTTGTCAAAAAAAGTTCGGATAGAAATTTTTGATTTATTGGCAAAATTTCAACGCATTTTGATTTCACTATTAAAACGAAAGAAGAGAAAACAAATTCTGCCAGTTGACATTATAGGTAGGTCTTCTTATAGCATATTAAGACGCATAAAAAATTTTCGTTTTCAATTTCTAGAAGCATCAAACATGAAATTTTTCATTTTATAAAAGAGAACTAAATTTTCTCGAGCGTAAGGGTAGTGAGGAAGAAAGCTTACCAAAATTCGTATTTTAATGGGTGAAAACATGTGAAGAGTTTTGATTTTTTTTTTAGTTTTAAAATTTCAGAATTTTATTTTGAATGATGATTTTCTTAGAAACTCCAAGTTTGAAAAAAAAGCAAACAGATTCGAATGAACTGAGGACGAAAATTGTCAAAAATTCGTATTTTGATAGGTGAACTACCTAGGTACCTAGCTTTTTTTAAAATGAAAGCTTTAAAAAATATGTAATTCAAGTTCAAAAAAAGTCGATAAAAAAACATCTTTATTACCTAAATCTAAAATTTTTTAATAATGACTAACTTTGTCAAAATTTGCCAACTTTGTCAAAATTTGACATTTTGGGCGGGAGGGGGGTAGCTCACTTTCCCCTCCATTTTGGTCCCTGGATATGGAGGTCTATTTTTTAAAACTGACAAAAATCATCCTTAAAAAGCAGGCGTCCCATTGCGAGCAACTAGCCAGCTGAAGTAAATGAGTAGGTAGATATAATTCTCAAAAAAGTGGCTAAAAAAATATTGTTTTTTCAAAATTTTTGAGTTGAAATTGTAAATTTAAACATGCCCCTGACCCCATTTTTGATATTGGTCTCAATTCATTTCCACCAGGGAGGGAGAAGGGAGTTCAAAAATTTTAGGACCATCGAGGTAAAAATTTCCATCGTTGTCGTGGTGCATTTTTTTTTACAAATACTTATACTTAGGTAACATGAACTCACACTTACCCAAGAGCACATTGGAGATTGAGATGAGTAGCAAATAGTAAACAAAAACGTAACTTTTCCAATCAAATATGGTCGTATGCATAACGCGACGCACAAATTGCACTCGAAACGTGCTGCACACTGGCTCGATTCGCGATATACACAGAACACACTGTTTAGTACTTGCGGACGCGAACCGCTGCGGTAGTGGTGGCTGTTTCGTACCGAAAAACAAGAATGAAAATCATTCGAAAAGCCAATACGGAAATCACGTGAAGCACCAAAAACCAGCTAACAAGCTGGTCAAATTCTACATTATCGGCGATTTTTTGTCGATTTTCTCACGAATACGTCGGTCATAGATACGCTATTGAAGCGCATTGGGCAAACAGTTTTTGTTTTAAAATAATAATAATAATAAAACAATAAACAACAAAAAAAAGGACAAACTCCGAAAACGAACGATCAATGTGTAGATATAAATCTACGTGAAAAATAAATTGGCTGCGAATGATAGCAAATGAGAGCGATAAGCGACAACCATAAATATCAGCGAAATGCGGCGGGCACACGACCAGTATGAGCTCAGCTGCTCAGTCACCAAAAAACTGTGGACAGCGGCGGCACAGAAACGCTCCTAATAGGAGAACCTCATAGGTACCTGCCTCTACCCCTACACTCATACACATAAGCATTACCTATTGTACGACACATATGAACTAGGTAATTAAAAGCACTCAGTAGGAGGAAGTAGGTCTAGAGGAACCTAACATGTACGTACCTATACCTACCTAAAAATACATACGGAATGGTTTTTGGTGGGCAAGCAACACCGGCTATAAAAATTGGACAGCCAATATGCGTATTGGTGGCTAACTGTGGTGACGGAATTCAACATACAGGTACCCGCTTCTTAGCTCTTTGCTTTCGCTTTCGATTGGTGAACACTTTCACTGAGTACTGAGCATCGATGGACGAACAACGACGCAACTCGACCGCAAATAAATGTACCATTTATTCACTTTTCAGTTATATTTGCACCTAAATATCTCGCATTATGTATTTAGCCTTGGACTTACGACGCAATGTACACGAATAGGTACCTATCTAACACACTACCCGCACCAAATCGTCAACTGCAACACCACGAACAGTTGGGTGTACTTACTTGATACTTAATTACTTGGGCTACGTATTTATGTAATTATTAATCATCGTGTCATACGTTACTCAACGTTAAAGGTTGAAATGGGGAGTGCATCACAATTCGCGAAGTTTCCATTCCACCAAAAATCTTGCATTTTTTGCTGGTATCAAATTAATATTTTTAAGAAGTACTTGATTTTTCTCTTAATTGCTGCGAGAAAACGGTCCTCATTTTTTGGCCAAAATTGCCGAAAAAGTTTCTTTTCATCATCATTTTTTTTCTTTTTGCCAAAATTGTCAGTAAAGTCGTCATAATTTCATTCATTCAATCATGTTTTTACCAAATTGGCCAAACAATTCCCATTTTTCCAAGATTACCAGAAAAGACTTGTTTTTTCCAAAATTGTCTCTGAAGTCTATTTTTTGCCTGTTTTTGCCGAAATTGCCTCGAAAATTTTTCGTTTGGCAAAATTGTCAGAAAAATCGCCTTCTTTTAAGCGAAAATTGCATCTAAAGCGAATAATGTTTTCAGGGGCGTGACAAAGGGATGTGTCGTGGAGGGGAAGGGGGTGGACTGAAATTTCCCCAACTTCTTAATAAAATAACCCCCCCTCTCCCCACTAGATTTTTCCAACTAATTAGCCAGATGTGGTTCGAACTATTTAAAAAAAAAGAAGATGGAAACAAAAATGTCGAATAATAAATTTATTTGCATTTTTTCGTATGTATATTGCATTATGTGTTTGGAATTCCTCAAGCTGATTTTTTCATTCTAGGTAATTCTTTCCCCACTTTTCCCGAATTTCTCAGCTCATCCAGTTTTCCTAAAAATCCTTAACTTTTTCCCAACGCTTTTTTTTTGTCTGGGAGGGAGGGTGTCGAGACATCCCCTTTCACCTCCCCCCTCACCCCCTCCGTTTGGAACGTCTCTAAATAGTTTTAGACAAATTGTCGAATAAACCATGTTTTCTGCCAGAATTTTCAAAAAATTCCTATGTTTTTGTCAAGCTTATCAAAAAAGTTTTGATTTTTACGATAGTCAAAGCATCCAAAAAGGCTTAATTTTTGCTTCAGCTTCGAAGAGAATGTGTTTTTTTGCCAAAATTATGCCAAAATTGTCAAAAACTTTTGCTTTTTTTTTGTAAGTAAACATTCACAGAATTTTAATTGTTACATTATTATTGTCAAAGAATTAAGTCTCAATTTTCACAATAATTGTCAAAACGTTTTGCCTACCTACTTATTGCCAAAAGCTAAAATATTCATAAGTCCTTTTTTTTAGTCAAAATTTCTTTAAATAAGTATAATTTTTTTCACCAAATTGTCAAAAAAAATTTTGTTTTGCCAAAATTGCAAAAAGAAATTCAGTTTTTTTTGTTGCCAAAAATAGTCCATCTAGAAGTTTTACGATCAATTTTTTCCATTTTTTCGATCTAACTTTGCAATCGTAGCTATGTTTTTCTCAAAGCATTGTCAAGTTTGTCTATCACCCTACTCGAAAACAATCCAAATTTGACCTTTTTGGAGCCTCTAGCAAGTTTTCAAATTCCCTGGAAAGACGAAAAAATCTTGTCAGAATGGTAAGAAAGTTAAGGATTTTAAAAAGTATATTTTTGGTCCTTACAAATTGATTTGAAATATCAAAAAAGTACTGAAAATTTCTGGAAGCTCCTGTAATATCATTTAAACCACCATTTTTTGTTTGGGAGGGCAATGAAAAACTGATTGAATTGGAGAAATTATTCACATTGGTTCTCTTTGCTAAAATAAATTCATATTTTATGATCATGAATAGGTAGGTAAGCTTAAAAATTGCCTATAAAAAAGCTTTTTTGTGGCTCAAAAATTCGCCAATAATTCAAAAATAAATACTAAAATTTTGGTTAGGTGGGTTTTAGGAGTAGGGCACGCTCTTTCGATCTAACTTGATTTCGTTCAAATCCGATGAAAGTGCCTAGTTGCCTACCTAGTCAAGTTTGGCTCAACCAAACTGCGAGAACCTCGAAAGTGTTAATTACGTTGCTATGCAGCTTATGTGTATACTCAAGTACAATACAAGCGTAAGTATTATGAGTAGATATTATGTAAGTCAAGACCAGCATCTCACATTAGATAGAGTACTCGTAATCACATCATATTTTGTATGAGGAGCGCGTAAGGATACTCTCGACCATCGTCATCGTCATCTATTCTTTGAGCTACCTATGCAATTAGTCGTGTTTGTTTGAGGCAAGTAATTTATGCGAGTACATACTCGCATTCGTATTCGCAGGTACCCCTTGCCTCTGCATCCATGCGGTCATGGTAGGTACCTGTCGCACTGCAATCAGAACTTTGAACGCACAAGAACGGACACTAAGTAGCATAAGGCTATTGTAAGTCCAAGTACTTAGGTAGTAGGTACCTACGTATATTACAATGTTTTAGCGTGCATGGTCTTTAACGAGCCAAGCTATCTTCATCATCTGCGAAAGCTATACCTACATAGAAGTTGTGAACAACTGTTTATTTTCGCGTTTTAAAACAGGGCCTACCTGAAATCATGGTGATTGAAATCTGTAACCATAAAATCAAAAAAAACTTATGTGTTGAGGCCATGTGAAAAAATTTCGGATTCAGCGATAAAAATGCTACAAATTGCCTCCATTTAAACCCATCAATCATCTCAGCAGCATGTTCTTGAAGATTTTGTAGAATAAAACTCAGATTGGTGGAATGTTCATGTGTTCACATTTTTTAAGAATTTGTAATCTGCGACAAGACCTCCAAAAAGAGCGAAATTGTAAGAATATCATCAACAATGATGGCCCTGATTTCATATACGAGTATGCATATTGCGTACTCCAGTGTATGTATAGACCTAAACATACTAATGTATACGTAATTAGCCCAACTTGTACGAATACACCACCATACCTATAGGTACCTGTAGATGTAGATACGTTGTAAAAGCTACACCTTATCCTCATCTACTATTCAGCCCACCGGATGAATGGATATACGAGTATGGATGAATATAGCGACGACAGACGTCGACAAATACGTAAATACGCGTACACAAACAATACATCGTATTTGGTATTTATTTTCTTTAAACAAATCAGCATTGTGAGTTTAATTGCAACCTATTATCATGGTGTCTGCAGAGCGACGCGACGCAACAGGGGAAGTTCGTTGTCAAAATTTTTACTTTTGTCATTATTTACATATTTTCTTTTCTTTCTTTTTTTTCCTATTTATTTTTCGCGTTCGTTGAATCGATGCGGTCGACTATTTTGAAACTTTCAGTTTTACAATAGTATTTTATGTAAGTACTTAGTATTATTGTATATTCGCAGGTCGGATCTTCAACAACTCATAATAGGGCATACAGTATACAGTGCAAATTAATTAATTGATATAATCGTATGAAAAAAAAATTCAATTACATAGACATGCTTTACACCTCCATCAGAACCAAAATTTCAGCTGCTCGAATTAAATTTTAGATTTTTTTCAAAATTTAAAAATTCAAAATTGACTATTTTCAGCAATTTATGTTTTTTTTTTAAATTTAATTTATTTTTTATTTTAAATTATTTCTGAAATCGCAACGAAAATGAAGAAAGTATACGTTAATTTGATACAAAACATTTTATTCATTTTTCAATTAATTTATGTTCACTTCGACAAAAATGAAATGGACATTTAAAATCGATAGATACACATGAAAAAAACAAATAAACAAAAATGAAACACATGGTAAATTATAGATACAAATTTAGAATTAACGAAGATTATCTACCTAAAATGAAATGCCACGACGAAAAAAAAACGTTGGATGTGCAGGTTGCTGGTTTGTCAAATAGAAGGGGCGAATGGAAGTTTGATTTAAATTCATTGAACAAATGTTTTAAAAAAGTGATTCCTCCCTCAAATTGTCAAAATAATTTTTTAAAAAATAATTACCTATATATTTAATTTTTATGTTGGTGATTTCTGGAACCTCTATAAATATCTACGTTCAGTTAACTCTTCCGCTCATCCGACACTTTGCATACAGGGTGTTCAATAGAATGGGTCGTCTTGACTTTTTCTCTCAGAAAAGTGGAGGTGGATCAGATTATTATAAGTTGTAGGAGGGCCTCAAAACACCACCGGAATCATTTTGGATTCCTGACTTGATCCATCACTTTTCTACCAGGTTTAAAATTTATGTTGAAAATCCAAACAAATTTTGATTTTTTCACTTAGAAGTAAGAACACCGTTTTTGAATTTTTTTTTCACTTTTTTAGGTCATTCAACTGAACTTTTGAGTCGGTCCAAAATCGTAATATTTTTGTACGTTAGGCAAAATTCTTGGAAAGATGAAAAAAAAAATCAAAAACTGTTTACTCACCTGCCTCTAAATGGATGATAATTATGATCAATTATCGCTGAGTAACTTTTTAAAAAATTTTCAATGTAAATTTTAAAATTTGAAATAAGTCAAGATTTCAAAATATTTTCTGCAGTCCTTTAAATCTTCCCTCCAATTTTTCTCAAAAAAAAAAAAAAAAAAAAAAAAAAAGTCAAAGAAAACCCACCATAGAGCTGAAAGCTTATGAGAATTTTTATACAGCAATGAATGATGAAAGTTGATGACTGATATTAAGTTATGAGACAATATCCTTGCAGCATAAAAATTCTCGACATGATCTTCAACATTATTGAATAGCCTGTATATTACAAACTCAAATTCCTACGAACCTTAAATAATTAGATAACTTGCTAATAAGTAAAATAACAGAGAAATTTGGCATATTACGATGTCTTTGGGTGATTAGGGAATCCATATAGAAGGAATATGGTGTAACTGACAAATGCCAGAGTAAGGGCTATCAAACCGTACATGAATACGTTCAATTCTGGCTGCCGGTATCGGTTTTTTCTTAACCAGTCTAATACTTCATCTTCTGATTCACATTCTCCTGCGAATATAAAATAGAAATAGATTCATTAATATTAGGTATCTTCAGAAAAAAAAATACTTGTACGAGTATTACGAGTATAACCTATAAGAAATGAGAATCTCAAATTTATTGATTTCCCAACTTTTGAGCCCCCTGTTGAGAATTAAAATTGGTCTCGAATCAAACTGAGAAAGACTCAGGGTGATGTTAACACTCTAAGTGCACCTTTTCAGGGTAGTTTCAGAAAGTTTACTCCATATCTACTAATAATAAAATTTTATTCGTACCTCTGTAAATGCTAGGAAATCTATTTCTAAAGTAAACTATGGCTGGCAGTTTTGTTACACCCCATTTTCGGGCGTACCGTGGATCACCCATTTTTACAAAAGTTATATCCATATCATCAGTTTCACCGTCTATTCTTTCCAAACGATCCAACACTTTCATACTGATCGGTGAATTCTTTTCATCTGAAACACACAGTCATGGTTGTTTGTTAAGAATGTAGTTGTCCATACCTACTGCTATACATTATTCGAAAAAGATCGTCTGAGACTGGGAATCAATCAATGACGAATTACACGAGGGTATTTGGTAGGTACTAGGTACATATTAGGAAAGCGGATGTGTGAATTTTTATAGCTTACAAAAATAAACAGCCAAAAATTCATTTTCATCCAGGAGTTTTGACAACATCTTTCTATTCACTTCTTCAATTTCATTTTTGATTTCAAAAACATCTTGTGACGTTAACCAGGTTAGAATTTTTTCCGCATCCAACAAATCGCCTATAAAAAAAAATTGAGATGTATTACGGAGATCGATTTTCAATTACACATTTACAATTAATGGAAAAGTGGGTAGGTATTTCGCTTACCATCGTATAGTAATGGGATACGCTTTCTGAAATATACTAAAGAAGGCATGTTTACGATTCCATATTTTTGAGCCGCTTCGGAATCTGATATTTTTACCATATCGATACCTAGGATAAATTATAGGTACAATTAATAATGACGAATCAAAATCCTCCAACATTTTTCATGTTGCAATCCACCCCAATATGCTACAGCCTAGGCTGTAGCAGAAAGTAGTAAGTACCAAATAAGTCAGCTTCGCCGTCTATAATTTCCAGCTCTTCCAAAATATCGTCGCAGTCTTCACAGTCTTTGTCATCTAAAATATTGAAAAATGTTGAATGATTATTACGTAGATGCTCGATTAAATTTGGTAGGTATCTAAGTAGATTTTTAGAAAAAGGATGGGTTGGTACATCACACTAAGTTATGCACAAAAAAATGAGATTAGGTACTTACAAAAAAATACAGCCAGAAATAGCGACTCATCCAGTAATCTTTCCAGCATACGACTGTTCACTTCTTCGATTTCATCTGCTAATTCGCGATTATCATCGTCAATAAGCCATTCCAAAACTGATTCTTCGTTTTGTAGATCTCCTGTGATAGTGCAGAATATTGTTTGTATTTAAGTAAACATGTGAATGATTGTAAGTAATACATATTATGGAAGGGAATGAGACTCCTACACTGCAAACCCTCTCTAATGGAGATGTTAAAATAGCTTGCTCAGATGAGTAAAACTTTTAGAGCAGTGTATAGAGCACTGGAAGGGCTATAAGTAAGAAACAATACACTAGTCAAAAAATGTATGGAATTGGGTTCCATACTTATGTATCAGTTGAAACAAAGATAAACCCTACCAGGTGATCATAAGGGAACTGCACCCTTCCAGTTCATCTCAAGATATCAAATCAGAATTGATTAAAATTGGTTACCTATGATGCCATTAATGTCACCAATATGATTAGGTACTAAAAAAACAGAGGTGAAAAAAGATGAATCTGTGAATCTGGAGAAATTCTGAGTAAAACATCATACATGGTGACAATTTTACTCTTATAGGTATGTGTATTTTCATCCCAAAAGAATAACAAAACCCATATATGAAATAGGGTTCTTGTTGCAAACAAAAGTGAATGTAGAACTCCTGAAAAAAGATGAAGCTATACCTCAATGTGAAATCTCCCATGCAACAATGACCATGCTAATTTAAATGTAAATGTCAGGCTTGTAGGACCACTCGGGTTTTGTGGTTGCTCCAAAATCAAGGTTTTTGGAGCTTTCAAATGGTCTAGACTGGTCATTCTTGGAGCTTTCAAACAGTCTGGTCTGGTCATTCTGTTAAAATTTTTTTGTATTTGTAGGTCGTCCGGTCTGGTCCTGACTGGAAGTTGTTATCCTGGTCATGGGTCAGCCCAGGTCCAAAAAACAGTCTTCATTTTTTCAGAAAGAAAAAAACTTCCAACACATTCGTCGTTGTGGTCATGGTTCCATATCCTTTACAGGACATTGGAAATCACATTTTATTGGTACCCTAACAGGGTGAGATGAATGCCTGTACCACAGCGATTATACTGGGGATTCGACGTTTCTTTAAGCTTTCACATAGTAGTTTACCGTTTCTTTATATGCTATTTACAAAGTAGCTCATACATTGCTAGCTGGGTTCTTACAACCCTGAGTTCAGTAATTACTGCTACCTATAGGTGCTCAAACCAGTTATAGCTTTTTGATACTGGCAACAATAGATTGCGTGCATTTCTGTTTCCTCTGCTGTTCTGGTGCTCAGAGCTTAATGTGTAATAGGAGGTCTGGCAATTAAGTTCCAGGAAGTGCTTCTGAGAGGTAGAGATACAACACTGGTGTGCTTGCAAACACATTGTTGTGTAGATTAGACCTTCCTTTAATACTGTTATTTATAAGTTTCAAGTCGATCGGGTGAATTTTGCAGGATCTACCTATAGCTGTTTAAAGTGAACAACTTTTAAGGTCGCCTCGCAAAACTTTAAGGGGTGACTTGAGGAGGATGCTTGAGTCAGGGAGATCAGATTTTGAGTTGGGGAGAGGAATGAGGTAAATGTCTTGAAAGGTCAAATGCGATGTTAAAAAAAATTATGGAAATATTTGAATAAGATAAGGTGATCAAAACCTCACAAAAAGTAGGCCATGAGATTCTTGTTGCCAAGTGGATGTGAGGAAATGTCCTTTGAGGTGAGTAAAAAAAAATTTCAAAGGAGATTAACCTCATAAGTCGTTATTGTGGTCTTCCTTCAACTCAAAGCATCGTATTTTTACTCAATGCTCCCATTTAGAAACCTGTTTTGTGTCCCTCAGAGGTGAATTTTTCAAAATTTGAGTGGATGTTTTTGAGTCCTCCTCAAAAATGCAATGGGTGTTGATTCTCAGGTAAAAACCAACTGAGAATGAAGTACATAGAGGTCCCTAGGAATCAATTCTGGGGTGTAGAAATGATGAGGAGACACTAAGATGTCTTGAGGAGGTGACCATTCCTCTAAGAAATAATTTGCAACCCTCCTTTTCACGACGTCGAACCAAAAGTTACATTCGAAAAATACGCACAAAAAAAATGGAACAACCTACGGCATTGAAACTTTGAACATTATTAAAGGAAGGTCCAATCTACTGGACAACGTGTTCGCAAACACTCCAGTGTTGCATTTTCTACCTCTCAGAATGGCTTCCCAGAACTTAGTTGCCAGACCTCGTAGATGTTAAATGCACTACAATGGATACATTACATGTTAACGCTTGCATCTCTAGCGGGATTCAAACCCATGACTTCTTGTTCAGAAAGCTGTGACTCATCCCACTATGTCACAGAGCACCTCCAACAAGAATGTGAGTTTTAATTTAAGAATATTAAAACTTCAAAAGAAATTGAATCATAATGAAAATTCTATCAAAATACACATCTAAACTGGCATTAAAAATTTGAAAAATGGGATGTAACTGATTGGTCTGAATTTTTAGAAAGTTCTTTGGTCTAGGTCTGTTCCTGGTATTTTTTCTGAAGCGGGTCATCTGTCCATTTAATATTGAAGTGAATTTGTTTCAGAGGAGTCTGGTCTGGTCCAGTCTGGTCCACTTGGTCTTGTGGGCATTTTTGAGCCCAGTCTCCATCATCAGTGGGGTTTTTTGGTCCAGTCCTACAAGCCTGGAAATGTTGACCCATCCACATCCATCACATTTTGGATTTGGATCCTTCATCTCTATGCAAATTTTGACCCTGTTTCAAGCCAATTGTTGATGTTATTGTCAACTTATGTTGATCGGCATTTATGTTGACTATTGGCTCGACTCAAGAGTTGAAATTTACATCAACATGTCAGACATGTGGAATCAAAATAAGACAGATGTGGATAGATTGACATTTGACATTGGCATCAAAATTTTTGTTGATCTCCTGCTACATAAAGTTATATGTGGCCCTTTTTGACAAAATCAACCATTTTTACTAAATTGTTATTTTTTTTTTCAAAAATCTGATCTGTGAACCCTCAAAATTCATTTTAAATACCATTATTTTGGAAACTTTTTTTTGTTGAAACAGTCGATTCTGTCAGAGCGGGTCACATATTATAACTAGAAATTTTCTCAATGGTAGCCATTGCTTGAGCTGAATGTAGCATTTATGGAGAGACACTTCCAAGAGGTGGAGAAGGAAAGTCTGTACAAATTAGAAGTTGAACAATCAACAATGGTCCACATCAACATTTTTACATCAACCGTGTTTTTTCACATTCCATCATAATGATGAAAAAATGATCAATTAGTTATTTAGTAGGAATTGACATTTACATCAGAATTAGCACGTTCATTGTTGTAGGTAGGGGCATGATGAAAAAAAAAACATAGTTGATGTAGGTAAATGTCAACATCGACCATTGTTGTACAGGCGGTTAGCAAGTTGGACATACCTACCAAAACATATAACCTTCTATGCTAGAAAACCTAGATTGTCAAGTGTGGAGCAGACCATGAAACAAAGCAATATAGGAGGAAGAAGAAGGGAGACCCAGCCAGGTGTGCTAACTTGATGGTGAGCATAGGTACAGCCAACTAAACCATGTCAAGTACAGGACCACTCAAAGCCAGGACCAAAAAACTACTGAAAAACCAGCTGAACTAGCCATAACTGTTGAAAGAAACCTTCCAAAGAATAACACTAAGAAATCTAATGAATAGGTAAGTGGATCTATTAGAATAGCAGCCAATATTTGAGAACTTTTTAAAAAAATGATAGAATAATTTCTCAAGTTGAAAACGCACAAAACAAGCTCAAAGCAAAGAAGCTCTCTGCACATGCCAGGTAATTGGCTTGCCCTAAATAAACATATACAGTGTATTACTCATTCAAGGTGTCCTTAAGAATGTAATAAACCTTGTTAAATTAAAAAAACCTATGCTACAGGTCAAATGCTTACCTTCAAATAAAAGAGGATTGCCATTTCGAAAATAGACTAAAGCGGGAAAGGTTTTGATGGAGTAACGTTTGGCTAACTGAGGATCTTGAATTTTGACGAGATGGATTCCAAATACGTCACATTCGTCATCGATACTTTCTAATCCTTCCAGAATTTGATCGCAAATGTGGCACGTTTCCTTATCTAAATAAATAGTTATCGATTTAGTTTTTCAACATTTTAGAATAGGTACCATAAGCAGCTGAAAACATTGATTAGGTATGATAAATGAAGTCACTGTCTTACAGAAATACACAGCCAAGTATTGCGTGTCCTCAACCATCGCTTCTAGCATTGCTCTGGTGATCAGTTCTATTCGATCTTCCGTCCTCTGTGTGATCAACCACTGAAGTACCTCTTCTTCTTCCGTTAAATCGCCTGCAAAATCAACTCGATATTATTGTAGAAGTATGTAACTTACACCTGTACTCGTACCCGTACAATACATTTTTATTTTCTTCTCACCTTCAAACATGTTCGGGATTTGATTTTCAAAATACACCAACGAAGGTAGCTCTGATACTCCGAAATTTTCTGCCAATGAAAAATCCTTGAAACAAAATGAACATTCGTGTAAATGTAGGCAGGTAAAAATCAAACAATTAAGAACATATGAGTTTTGGACAAATTCGTAATTGGGTACAACTTGAATGTAAATTATTCAGCTGCAGTTCGTACTTGTGTTTTAACGAAAGTGATTCCGTGACGGTCGCAGTCGTCATCAATGTTCTCCAACTCTTCTAAAATTTGACTACATTGATCACATTCGTTCATTTGATCTGTAAATAGTGAACGATTAATTTTAAAATTTGCTCTGCCTGTTTGAGTGATGGGTTACATGTAGGTAGGTCTAGGTAAGGAAAAAAGTCATACAAAATCACATGCGAAGTAAATCAAACTCTGATATTGACTAATTTTAAGGGGAACAGGCCACAGGGTGATTATATAGGCCATGCAATAGAGCAAAAGTAAAGCCAAAAGGTATGGGTTGAATACACCAAGGTAATCAAGAGATCAAAGGGTGATTTAGGTGACAGCAAAACACCCATATTACTCCAAGTACCAGCAATCTCATTATCAATAGCGTTGTCAGCATTTTCTGCGACGCTTTCTTCTCGGCGTTCTCGAATTTTTTTCTGCTTTTTTTGGCCTTTTTTCGACATACATTCTTCACATTTGGTACCATTCCCTAATCAATAGTAAAGGTACGTGTAATTTAATGTAAGTATTGATCTGTGTTACCAGTGTCTCCTTAAATTGAAAATCGATGCATATAGGTAATAATTAAGTAGAAATTCTAATCCAAAATTCTGTCATTTGGATAGTTTCCAACCTTGAAATTTCAACAGTCTCACAAGCAAAAAGTGCTTTAGAAATTGAATTTGGCAGACTTTTTAGCAATCCAGAAAATTCAGCTTGAATCCATCGCTAATTAATCAACTTGAACCGTTGAAAATACAGTACGTATAAAGCAGATTTCAAACTTTTATGTTATTCTGGTCTAATTCCCCCTCCCCCCATGAATGGTCTAATCTAGAATTTCAGTTCTACGCTTGTGTTTTTCTCTATAAAGTAATTAAATGCTAATTGCTACTAACGTAAGTACATATTTTGATAGGTACCTATTTGTACCATTGTACTAACAGAAAAAGACTGCCAATGATTCCGAAGTATGAATGGCGTGTAGTAATTTCTCCCCCTCCAGTTCTTCGATTACATCTCCTGAAGGATCCTTTTGCGTCATTAACCAGTTTAATATTTCCTCTTCATCGTACAAGTCTCCTGTGAAAGAAATTATATAGATAGTTGGGTTCTTCGTATCATCGATATTAGGTATCTATTTACATTTTTTTTTACTTACCAGCGTAAATTACAGGTTCTTTCGAACCCAGTTTGAAAAAAACAACTGCTGGAAGAGCAAAAACACCCATTTCTTTGGAAAATTGTTTATCGTTTATTTTCACAAAATCTATTCCAAAGTCGTCGGCTTCATCGTCGATGTGTTCCAATTCGGCTAATACTCTATTGCATTGTTTGCAGTCGTCACTATCTGCGTCAAATGAAATAAGCAGTATGTAGGCACAATTTCCTACAACTCAAAGCTTAGACTATTAAGAAGTTATTAACTTACAAAAGAAAACCGCCACGTAATCGGAAGTTTGCCTAATTTTCTCAAACATTTTTCTATTGACTTTTTCGATGTGATCGGTCATTTCCATATTTGAAGGATCCGTTAACCAGTCTAATAATTCCTCATCGTCTTCGATGTCTCCTACGAACGTGATCGTAACTACCTTTAGTCCAGTTCTGAGCCTGGTACAGCTTCATGGTCTCGTGTTGTTGGTGTAAACTAGGTAATTATGGAAATGTTGACTTACCGTCGTAATTGATGAATTTGCCTTTCCGAAAATACGTAATTCCGGGCAAGTTACGAAACCCAAATTTTTTCGCCATCAACTTATCGGTACATTTCACTATTTTGATCCCATATTCTAAAGCCTCGTCGTCGATTAATTCGATATGGCGGATGACTCGAGCCATGGCCGCATCGTCTTCTGTATCTGCGTAATAATTTTTGCCACATGTATGCACTAATACAGTATGTCTTGTACGAGTACCAATCGACAAGTTGGAATCAACATTTGGTCAGAGTTGGCGGTCGTAGAGTACCTTTACTAGGTATTTTTATTGCTTATAAGAATTCTCGAAAGGATGACATGGGCCATTTATTGAAATTTTTAGCCAATGAATGTGCATAAGTACCCAGTTTGCCGTGATTTTGGGGGGAATGGTTTCACAACATAGATGTTAATAGATTTGCATACCCAGTTCGCCGTTATAATTATTTCACATCAAATATATCTTATCATCTCAGAGTTAATAGATTTGCATAACTAACTCGCCGTACCATTTTTATGACTCTGGCCTATTACATGATCTGATTGTGAGTATAAACTTGAACCAAAAGTAAAGTCAAATCCTCAAATTTCGTTTAAATTTTGTAACAAGCTCCTTCAATATTCTAGTAAAATGCAATTTTCATCTTAATCTTCTATTTAGGAGATTTTCCACCAATGGCCCTTGCAAGGGAAGTAGGTACAACATTTTTTGAACCGGACACAAAGGGATTGGAAGAGGACCCAAAATATACCTTCAGCCAAAATTTCAGGTGCTGAAATTCATTTTTCAATTTTTGGTAAATTTTTAAAAATTCAAATTTGGGCCAAAATTTTAAAAAAATCAAAATTTTAGCAAATTGACCTAGAAAGCTGAAATCTGAGATACACCCTATTTTTGACCTCCCGAGTCGATTGGTGACGGTTTCAACCCGTTTTGGAGTCTTCCGAAGATTTTCGTTTTCTCCAGTTTTCAAAAAAAAACCGCTGCAAATAGGGTGGAAATGAAATTTAGCACCGGACTATAAATTGGATTCACCATCTTTATCAACATATTTTTTTTCTGATTCAAATCCAAAATTTTCTTCAACAATTAGGTATTCTTGAAAAACATTATTGTTTACAAACACGCAAACAAAAAAAGCTGAAATTTGTTTCGTAGGTACCCCATTTTTGACCTACTGAGTGGATTGGTGACGGTTTCAAACTCTTCAGAACCTCCAGTAGATTTTCAAATTAAACAGTTGTTCGAGAAAAAAAAACGCTGTAAAATGATTTTGTCAAACTGTACGCATTGCATTTTTTCACAATTTACCAAATTTTTTCTCAATAAACTGGGTGGAGATGAAATAAACGAATACCTGGCAGTACTATTTAACCAGTGCCTAGTAGAAGAAGGAAAAATCTCAGATGTATGGAATGATACTGAAGTGGTTTTGATTCATAAAAAAGGAGACAAAGCTGGTATAAAAAACTATTGTCCAATAAGCCTACTTTCCAATATGTACAAACTACAGTAAAAGCTCCTTATAACGCTTCTGGTTATAACACTGATTTCTTTATAACGCTGATTTCCTCTGGTCCCTAGACAACCCCATTTTAACCAATGTAAAATTAATCGCCATATAACGCTCATGAGTGATTATAAATTGTGTTTTGATGCTCTAAAATTCAGGAAAAATCACATTTTTTAAAGAATTTTGACAACAAAAAACCACTTTTTTGCAACAAAAAAGCAAAATTTTCTGAAAATTTTGGCCGCAACAAGAGTTTTTTTTTCAAGTTTTTGCAGTTTTGATTTAGAAAAAAAGTTTAGAAACTTTTTTGGCAAAATTTTGTCAAAAAATTTTTTTTGTAACCCTCAACAGTTGGAATTATGTTCTATTTTGGCCAAAAAAAGTAAGATTTTTTGACATCAAAACTTTAATAATTCCTTTTCAGATTTTTTTAGTTTTAAATAAGAACATAATAAGTATGTACAGCTCGTTGTTCAAAATCCAAATAAAATTGAAGTTTGAACTTCCTTTTATTACACTTTTTTTGTTTTGAAACGAGAGTTTGGGATATAACACCCATCAGCATTAAAATGAGATGTATTGCTTATAGCAGGTTTCGGCTTATAATGCTCTTTTTTCAGTCCCTTGAAAAACGTTATAACAAGCTTTTACTGTATTCACAAGGATAATTTACTTAGCACAAGGCTGACAGAAAAGCTTGACAAAGCCTAACCAGATGAACAAGCAGGATTCCATAAGGGAAGAAGCATAATTAACCATATTTACGTTATGCACCAGCTCATTGAAATATCCAACAAATTTAGAATGCCCCTATGTTAAGCATTCATTGATTTTGAAAAAGCATTTGACTCTTTGAAAATGGTGTCTATGATGACAGCTCTTGAAAATATTGGGATTGGTCCTGCTTACTAGTGGTCTGCGCGGGTCGGGCAAGCCCGAGGGCTTACCCCACCCAACCCAAAAGCCTGAAACAAGCCCGACAGGCCCGAGCCCGACCTGACGATAATTTTTCAACACTTCCGATAAATTTTGTTGCAACGTTGGCGTGATGCGACGATATGGTTTTCCCAACAATAGGCATTGTTGTGACGTGAACATGGTGCTACACTTCTTTATTTTCAAGTACTCACAGCACTTGCGTTGAGTACCAGTTACATACTGAAACCAGAACCCAAGAAAGCCCAACAAGCCCGGCCTGGCCCGATCCGACCCAACCCAACCCGACTTTTATCGGGCTTGGCCCGTGGGCTTTCGGACAGGCCCGTGCAGACCACTACTGTTTACCTACATGTGATCAAGTATATTTACAGAAATGCCATAGCTTCTATTATAGTCAATGAAGAAACAGCAAAAATAAGGCTCAAAAAGGGAATAAGACAGGGAGATGCCCTTTCACCTAATTGTTCACAGCCACACTCTATAACAGCATCAGAGATATGTTACAGGGAGAGGGAGGACTGGAGATCTCTGGAGAAAAATTGACCCATTTACTGTATGCTGATGATGTACTGATAGCACAAGATATTGATGAACTTCAGGGAATGCTGGACAAGGTGAGGGATGCATATCTAAAAGTAGGACTGAAAATCAATAAAGGGAAAACCAAAACTACGTGCAATGGGTTTGTAACTGACAAAAAAACGTGCCCAGATGGAGGGTGATGAAATTGAGATGGTTGACAGATTTATGTACCTGGGCTAAGATATGACAATGAATAACGATTTCAACAGAGAAATATCCAGGAGAATAAAGGCATCATGGGCAACATACCCGAGGCTGCGAGGATTAATCAGAGAGAAGCCGATACCGATATTTCTGAGAAGGTGGGTAGCCAATCAATGCATCATCCCAGTGGCCTCATATGCTAGTGAGACTTGGACACTGGCAAAGAAGCTGGAAGATAGAATTATCAAGATGCAGAGGTGAATGGAGCAATCAATGCTGGGGATAACGCTGAGGGACAAATGGACAGTGGAGAAAATTTGGGAGACCACAGGAATGACAGACATTATGGAGACAGTGAAGCGGTGTAAGTGGCGCTGGTCTGGTCATAATGCCAGAAGTGGGGATCAGCAATGGGTGGAGACCAGATAGAAAGTGGGCACTGGGGAGACCAAAACGGAGATGGGAAGATGAGATACAGACATGTGATGGAGAATGGTGAAGTACAGCCCAAGATCGGAGCTCATGGAAAGAAGTTAGGAAGGCCTTCATCCAGCAGTGGATTGAGAAAAAGGGCTGAAAAGAAAGAAAGAAAGTACCTACGCGGTATGCGAAAATTTTGGATTTGAACCAGCATCAAATATTTTGATATTACGTGCCTAAATCGATTAAAAGGGTCACAAAAATGGTAAATCTGATTTTAAAGATACAGAATTCAATTATCGCCCTATTTTTACAGTTTTTTTTTTTTTTTAACTGGAGAAACCGAAAATCCGCTAGAGGTTTCAGAACGGTTCGAAACCGTCAACAATCAACTCAGGAGGTTAAAAATAGGATATAAACCAAATTTCAGCTTTCTAGGTCAATTTGCTAAAATTTGGATTTTTTCTAATTTTGGCCCAAATTTCAAATTTTAAAACTTCGCAAAAAATCAAAAAATAAATTTCAGCTCTGGAAATTTTGGCTAGTCATACATTTCAATGTCTTCTTTCGATTCCTTTCTGTCCGGTTCAAAAGTTTTTGTGCCAGTTGAAATATTTCCCTTACAAGGGTTACTCGTGGAAAATTTTTGAAATTGACAAATCGCATCAATTATGCCAAAATATTGAAAATCATAATTTATGAAACTGCGAAAATATTATGAATGGCAGTGATGGCAAACTTTTGGTAATTATCAACTTCAAAAAAATCAAAAAAATTGTAGGTATGCTCAAGTTTTTGGGTATTTTTCTCAATTTTTTAAAATTCTAAATGATGACCAAAAAATTGGAACCACTGCGTTTTAAAATATTTCCCCAGTTTCAGGAATGATATGAGGCACTTTGAGGGCTAAAAATTTTTATGGATAGGCAAATTTCAACTCAAGATAAATGTCTTTTCTGAATTTGGTCACCTAATGTACGTATGTTTACACGATGAGAACTCCAAACTCTCAACTCTCCCATGTTAAAAGTTATCTTTTCTCGCAAACCATCCAATTTTTACATTTTTTGTTTGTTGTAATAGTGTTCTTAATTATTTAATTAGGTGTAACGACCTTCCATAGGTACACTGTATATATGTAGTGAGGAGATGTATGTATCTTTAGTAGTATGCGGATGTTACTTACACCAAACCACAGCCAAAAATTCTTTTGTATCGATATATTCGAAGAGGCCATCTCGGTCGATATCTTCGATGCTTTCGTCAGTTTTTTGCCTCATCATCCAGTCCAGCACTTCGCTTTCGTCCAATAAATTTCCTAACAGGTTAGATATCGGTTAACATCGAATCAATCGTGTTTAGATTTAGATAGGTAGTACTAACTCTAAAAGCTACTCGTACTACTATTTGTGTAGGTGTACTCTTACGCATTCGTATATTGGGTATTGGGCATTCTAATGCTAGGTATAGGCAATAGGCAATAGGCAGACATATTATTGCATTGGCGTCACGTCGGTTCAAAAATAAATGAGAAATTAAAAATTTGCCTCGTTTATTATCGTACACGTATTTATAAGTATATTTATAGACGATAGGTAGGTATAGGTAACAATTTTTACACAAAATATTATCACAAATTTGAAAAGTCAACCATACCGCAGGTTGTCATAATGTTCATACTTGCTAGTGTTGTATTAATCGAGTAATTAGACTATCTTATCTATTCTATGTTTATACGTACTACCTACACCTAGTCATAATACTTACAAAAGATGAACATTTCTACTCTATTGTACCTATCTAGTTATACTAATATTTCTCAGGTGGCAACTCGACGTTGCTTTCTCTGCATTTCATATTATAATGTACCTACATTAAAACGTTCCTTAATTAAGTAGGTATAATATTAGATGCGAACACGATATGTGAGAAATGACTAGATTTATCAAGGCAATATTATAGACATCACTATTGCTTCTATCATTATTAATGAGTAATGTACGTTGATATATGCTTGAATTGATTAGTATGATTTTTAAGAAGGAAAAAAAACAAAAAAAAAAACAAAAAAAACAAAAATGAATTAAAAAAGTAATGTAAGATAATTGAGACTTAATAATTTACAGTAACAATGAGAAAAATGAAACAACAAAAATAAACAATGGATTATCTACAAGAGTATAATAAATACCTTATGAAAATAGCTTATCGTAATACACATTTGTACAGTCGAGCGATAATTTAATAAATTAATCGATTACGTATTTATGTCTACCTGAATAATTTGGGAGGCTGGAAATGGCAGTTAGAACTCGGATGTCTCTGTACAAATTTGTTTGGTGGAGTTCGATAGACTAATCGATTCAGGTACACTGCCGACGAAAAAAATTTCCTGAAACGCGTAATCAAAATTATTGGCTAAATCGTTCGTTTGATTTAAGATCTAATCAATGACTAAGGAGTACAGGAGGAGAAAGGTTCGTGGTAATTTTACTTACATCTTTGAATTAGTCCGACGAATGATTTAGCCACCTTTTTACGTAATGTTTCAAGAATTTTTTCGCCGAATACGTCCGAATCAAGTAGTCATTCTGAAATGTGTAGGTAAAGGTGTAAGACTTCGATAGATAGGTACAAAAAAAATCCCTTTATTAGACCTCCTCATATAGTTTACAGTCCAATTGGAAAAAAAGTGCTCTAATAAAAATCTACATTTTTGCAGCTCAATTTGGAGCTCAAACTATTTTTAAAAAATGATGGTTTTCATGTCCCCCCTCCTCTCCCTCCTTGTGCAACTGCGAACACTTGTGCCCATTGGACTGCAGATCACCTATTCGGAGAATCTTGCATGCATTTTATTTTTTGTAATTCGATGTTTTTGTACGTATCTACCTAAGTGGATCAAAGTATCAAAGTACCTATCGAAAACATGATTTTATAGACACCCAGTTTATTTCATTTTGACATCTTTAAAAAAAGAAAAAAAACGTTTGGAATTTTTTTTAGCGATTAAATTTAAATGTAAATAAATATTGATAAATTGAGCATCGAGTTACCACCACCAAATATATTTTTCATTTCCATTACCGAGTACGCCTCCTTTTTTCGCTTTTGTCGGTTTATCTTGTTTTTCTACAAAGGCCGATTTACTAGCTTTGGCGTAATCATTTTCCGGCTTATTTTTGCTTTTGCTGTCCGCGCCGATCGCCATTTTATCCCTTTTCGAATTCGTGTATCTTCCGTTTTGTTCGTTGTTATTATTATTAGTGTATTTCTTTTCGCTAGAGCGACAACATTGGTAAGGCTCAAACGAAGGAGAGGCATGTTCTTTTCCACTCAAACCAATGTAGAAACAGCTATCGCCTGCGGCAAAATTCAAAAAATATCACACAGTAATCAAACACATCTTCCATTTTGTTTTAGTCGAGCTCGGTTAAAAAATAAAAACGAAACGCGAAAAAAACGGGGGTTTTCGCGAAAAAAAAAGCAAAAATCGCTGCGTTGGTAAACGTACGGGAAGCTTTCTTGTTAGAAAATTAATAATTGATCGAGTTGTTGAGGAAGGCTACCGGTAGTAGGTATTATGATCGTCATGCAAAAAACAAAAAACAAAAAAACACGGAAACGGAAAATGAAAAAAATTGCAAAAAATCCTGCAAAATTAGTTTTTATCAAAAAAGAAAAAAAAAGGAAGATGAAGAAAAAACACATTTCATCGACCATAAACGTTTGCTGGCAAAAAATGCTTAATCCGGCATGCTGTAAATAATGCGGAAGGTGACGTGAAGCTAGGAGGTGACGTGAGTGGAAAAGATCATGTTACAATGCTGTAAGTTATAGCCTATGATTTTAGTTTTTGGTTATTCCGTATCAGATCAATCACGTCTTGGTTGCTGAGGTCCTTCGATTTTGCTCAATTGGGACGTTAGAGCGAGTCAAATCAAAAAAATTAGCTGATATTTGCATTCAGCACTTTTTTACATTTTGGATGACCAAAATTTTGGTGCTCTTCGACCCCCTTTCCCCATGATTTCGTAAATCCTTCAAAGAAAACTTCAGAGTTGTAAATAAGTATCATGAAAATGTATGCTTTTTGGATTTTTTTCTTCAAATTTTTAAATTATACTCGTAGCTCCAAAATTTGAAAACTGAGCTTTCAAAAAAAAGCTCAACATCGACTTTTGAAATTTTGTAAAATATTATTAAATCTACCCTTAATCACCTTTAAAACCCCCTGATCAGATCTCCTCCAATATGCAACAATTATTAAACACCAAATATTTTGATATCATTATGAAAAATTTCATCTCCTGAAAGCCCCCCCTTCACCTGCTCCTACAGAGAAACAAAGGTGGATAGTTTTCCTTCTTTGTCGTGAGAAATTGCCTACAAGAAAAAGTGAGCAAAATCAGGGCATCTTGACTCAAAACATGACTGATTTCTGATTTGAAATGGAATTTATCCTTATAATAAGTAAGATACATCGTATTATTCCATTAATCGTATTCCATACTGCTTTAGCCATCTTATTCTTACGATTAGATCTATCATAATACACATTAGCATTCAGCTCATAGTCGAAAAATTAGTTGCCACATTATCATACGAGTACTTGGTAAATAAATCCGCGTTAAACATTAACGATAAGTAAAAAAGCTCCAATTAAGTATGTGGCTACTGGGTGTACACAATACATTAGGTATGTACATTTTATGGTTATACGCTTTGAAATTCTATCGTATTTTTACCTGACGATGGTTGCGGTTGTAATTGTTTTTGAATGTTTTTACTTCCACTTATATCTTTTTTATTAGTTGATTTTTTATCTAAAATTTAGCACAAGGAGAAAATTGAATTTGTAAGACTTTGTTCTCTCGCTCTAATGAGCTATAATATTAATACTCGTACGAGTAAGTACTAAGTACACTTTTGTTTTGCTTACTTTTTTGATTAATTAGCCATTCCAACACTTTATCTTCTTTTTTAAGATTTCCTAAAAAATTGCAATATTCATACAATAGTCCAATAAGTTTTGTATCGTGAAATTGTGACATTTATAATAGGTAAGTAATGATGGACCACAAAATATCCGTACAGTATGCTGGCAGCTGGCAGCATCAAATTACTATAGGTAAGTATTATCGAATAGGTATACTGATTCGTTCAAGACTGGGTACAAAATCTATATTCCTTTTTAGGAATGTTCACGACGGTTTCTAAGTAGCCCAAAAAGATGCTCGAATATCATTTTGTTATGCGCATGCTCAGCACTTGTTAAATTTTTTTACTTTGGTAGGAGATGAGAGTGAGACATGAGATCAAAACCAAATGATACCTACTTAAATATCAATCACATGGGACTAGGGTGGTCCTTATTTTTGAAGTTGGGATTTTTTCGGCTCCCACCCCCTAAAGTGGTGACCTCGGGTGAGAAAATAATTCCCTATTTTTTATTTTTTCCATTTTCGAAAAATTCGGGCTGCGGTGGGCCCCTCAATTTTCAAAAATTTGAAAAAAACCCAATTCAAAGAAAAATTTTCGAAATTTCAAAATTTCGAGTTCCATCATCTCTAGAAGGTCCTTTTTGAGTAAAAAAGCCTCTCATGGCGATTTTAACCCCCTCCCATGAAAACCAAGCTGACCCCACCAGATAGCTGAAAATTTGTATTTTAGCTTTTCTGGTGGGGTCAGCATGGTTTTCATGGGAGGGGGTTAAAATCGTCATGAGAGTCTATTTTGCTCAAAAGGAACCTTTTAGAGACGATGGAACTCAAAATTTTGAACTTTTAAAAATTTTTCTTTGAATTGTTTTTTTTCAAATTTTTGAAAATTGAGGGGCCCACCGCAACCCGAATTTTTTGAAAATGGAAAAAATAAAAAATAGGGAATTATTTTCTCACCAAAGGACACCACTTTGTGGGGTTGGAAGGAGGAAAAACCAAAAACAACCAATTTTAGGACATCTCACATAATATACGAATTTCAGCTATTCTGGGGGGTCAGCTTGGATTTCATGGGGGTGGGTTAAAATCACCATGAGAGGCTTTTTTACTCAAGAAGGACCTTCTAGAGATAATAGAACTCGAAATTTTGAAATTTCAAAAATTTTTCTTTGAATTGGGTTTTTTTCAAATTTTTGAAAATTGAGGGGCCCACCGCAGCCTGAATTTTTCGAAAATGGAAAAAATAAAAAATAGGGAATTATTTTCTCACCCAAGGTCACCACTTTAGGGGGTGGGAGCGGAAAAAATCGCACATTTTTTTTGCCATGTAGTTAAGGACCACCCTACATGGGACAGTATGTCAATCCATCAATTTCATTTTACCTTTTTACTACTGAAAGATACTTGCACTTTCAATTTGTTCAAAAGAAATGTACCTACTTATTAAGTTAATCAAAAGAAATTTGATGCTGCAAATATTACTCAGAATAAAGAATACCCTTCATATTTTTTGGAAATCCCAAGCTGTGGTGCTCGAACATTTTTTTGAGCTACTTAAGGACGCTCGTAAATTTTCCCAGCCTTGAACCATTGTCAAGCATCTTGAAAATTGATCTAAATTACAATATATGTAACTACGAACACGAATACATAATTTTGTGTCTTAAAAAAATAAAGGACTGCGAATACCATTTTCATCTACATTATTATGTAACATACACATAGCTATGAGTCGATTACACAAAATAGGCATTTTTCTCACGTTCAATTAATTCACGTGTGAGAGACATTTTTCAGTGTTTATAATCTCCTGATCCTTATTCTTTACCTATTTAATCTGCATATCTAGGATAATTCTTGACAAATTTTCAAGCGATAAGTAGGACGAAATAAAAATAAAGTAGGTATCTACCAACTAATTTTGAAATTTTTAAGGTAAGCCAAACAATATCATATGCCAATTGCCTACTTACAATACGTAGTATTCATATTTTGAAGTCGAAGCGCGTAGAGATACCCATACAAATATGTAGTACAATACCTACCTACTCTACTTCAAGTAGGTAGGCAGGTAGGTATACCAATACGAGAGGCCATTTATAGCGTCGAGTTGGTTGCATCTATGAAGTTGAATCAAAATTGAACGAATGGCTGAGCGTACTACTACCTACCATCCGTTCTTAAGTACAAGAAGTAAGTTAAACAATTGATGTTAGTGTCATCATTGTAGCATATATCCCTAATTGAATTTTTGGGTAACGTGACATTAGAATTGATATCAAAATGCTGCTTATTTTTATTTTTTTAATTTTGAGCTCAATGTAATAACGGGTCAAGTCATTCGTTCTTTTTTGAGACAATTTCGATGTTACGTCAACGCTTACAAATACGAAACAGAATAATATCCATAAATAATTTTTAAGTATGTAGGCGTTAGAGGTGTTTATTGTAGTATGCAATGATGAACTTACCATCGTACATGATGGGAACACCGGTTTCATAATACACTAGAGCTGGAAAGCTGAATATGCCCAATTCAGAAGCGAGTTTAGAATCTTTGGATTTTACAAACTGAATACCGTGTTTATCTGTGTCGTCGTCGATGGTTTCTAAATCGTTCAATATCGATTCGCAAGTATCGCATTTATCGCTATCTGAAACAGCAGCACGAGTGAAGCGAAGCGAAATCGAAATATCGAATATTCATAAGTCACAAATATGAGCGTTCATATGTATAAATGAATCTTGCGTTTAGAAGGATCAAATTAGACTTACAGAAAAACACAGCCAAGTGCTCCACATCATTGATCAAAACTTGTAACGTTTTTCTGTCCACACTTTCAATGACATCAGGCGTCGATACGTACAAATCCAGCACCCAGGCTAATATAGCTTCCTCGTGCATTAGATCACCTGTTTGTGGGGAAAATACTCGATGTAAAGTTGTTGTTGTTGTTGTTGTTTTTATAGGTATAATTAGTTTATATGTTCAAGTTATTAAAAACTAAGAATCAGACTCCAATTTTACTGTTGTATTATTCAAATCAAAAATCACCTTGCGACTTATCAAAATAAGTTGAAATTTTAAAATAAATTCAAACATATGCAAGAAAATGTTTTTTTTTTGAGGATTTTGAGCCCAATTGTGTCATAAATCTTGATATTTTGTAAGAAGTGTCTTGACCTATCAAAATAGGTTAACAATTCACAAAAAATTCGAATATTCTGACTGAAATGATTTTTGAACATTTCTGAGGAATTTTTAGCTCAAATTTGAATAATAGATAAATTTCGGGATGTGTTATGTCGGGGTCTATCATTATGGGTTAAAATTTTGGCAAAAAATACAAAATTTCCATCAAAATTTTGCAAGAAATTCAAATTTTTGTTTCCACGTGCCCAAAATTAAGGAAGCCATGAGTTAAAATTTCAGCAGAAAATAAAAACTTCCCCTTAGGTACATTTTTTTGAACAGTTTCAATGAACTATTTCAAGAATTTTGATAATCTTGACTATTTTTGGGCTCAACATTTTTTAGAATTGTTAAAAAGTTTTGTTGAAAACTTTTTTTTTTTGACTGAAATCGTAACGCATTTTAATATTAAGTCATCAGCGGAACCTTTCTCAAAACCTCGAAAATTGTCACCAATTTCAGTCTCTAAATTCTTCAAAACTGCTCGAAAAAAATTTTGATAAAAAATTCTGATTTTCTGCCAAAATCTTAAAAAATTCTGAAATTCAAAACTCAATTTCGGATCTAAAATTCTTTAAAAAATATTTGGAAAACATTTTCTTAGAAGTATTTTGAATGTTTCTTAAAATTTTAAAGTAAGTAGGTATATATTCTGATTTTCTGATGAAATGTTGCCCAATTTTTTTTTTTTTTGATAAGTCAAATGATACGTTTTTCAAAAATTCCAAAAATCATTGCTCAATTTGGGGCTCAACATTCTTCAAAAATGCTCAAAAAACATTTTCGTTTGAAATGAGTCGAATTTCTCGTGAAATTTTAACCCATGTCTTAAGGTGACTTTTGAATAATTCTACAACAAACTGTTCATTTTTACTGAAAATGGGGGAGGGGGTAACTTTTGTGCGCCATTTTTAGCAAACTTTGATGATGCCTTCATTTCATTTTTACCCCATTTATAGCATTTTATTAAAAACTGAAGAATTCAAAAATCTGCTGGAGGCTCCAGAACTTTTCGAATTTATTACCTAGGATAAAAACCAAGTTTTAGCTTTTCACTTGAACTGTATCAAGTTGGATTTTTTCAAGAAAGATGGACCAAATTTGAATTTTAAAAAATTTATCAAAAATCAAAAAATCAATTTTAGCATTTTGAAAGTTTTGCTGGAGGAGTATTTTGGCATCCTGTTTCGGTTCCCCTTATTGTCTTATCGTAGAGCACAACATTATGCTTACCGTTATAAATTTTGCGGAATCGGTTTCTATAATAGACAACAGCTGGTAATTCAGCTAAATCGTATTCTTTATCTATACCATCGTCGGACGTTTTGACAAAACTTATGCCTTTTTCTTCGCATTCGTCGTCTATATTTTCCAATTCGGCTAAAATTTTTTGACTTTTCTTGTCGCCTTCTTTATCTGCTCGTTGAAAAAAAAAAAGTTGGGTTATTATAATACATATAGGTACCTAATAAAAAGTTCCTTCACTTGTAATGAGAAGAAAATCAAAGAAAATAATCTTATCTCGCTTACAGAAAAATACCACGACATGCTCGGTCTCGTTTAAAATCTTATCCAACATTTTGCCATTTACTTCTTCGATTTTGCCTGGAATTTCCAAAGTGCTGTCTTCGTTCAGCCACGATAAAACTTCATCTTCGTCTTCGAGGTCGCCTGAAAATTATCATCATTCAGAATATGATTGACCTCGACCTCTAGATACGTATTCCAAGAAGGTACTATAGGTATACGACTATACGTACCACTATAATGCAAAGGTTCCTTGTTGCGGAAGAATACTAAAGCTGGAAAACTTTTGATACTGTACTCTTTGGCAATATTTTGGTCTTCAGTGGTCACAAAAACGATTCCACTTTCGTCCAATTCATCGTCGATGTTTTCAAAACCATCTAAAATTTTGTCGCATTTTTCGCCTTCTTCGCATCTTCCACCTATGAGTGAGAAGGGTAAAGTAAGGTGATCTCAATTTATTGATTCCAATTTCCATCGTTCGTAAAAGTGAATTGGATAAGCCATTCATCACATCGAACGAACGAATCAACTTAAAACTTAACGACTATTTTGAGTGAGGGGGGGGGGTAAGGCACACTTACTGAAATAAACCAAAACATATTCGTGCTCCTCCACTAATCCTTTCAAGATTTCGTCAGTAACTTCTTCGATCGTTGCAGTAGATTTTTGCTCCATTAACCAACTGAGTACTTCTTCTTCGTTGATTAAATCACCTAGTTTGACAAATGAAAATAAAATAAAAATTGATTTTGGTGAAAAAACGAGGCGCCATCCCATAAGTAGTTGCTTAATAGGTAGGTACCCACCTTCGTACAAAGCAGGTATTCTGTTTTCAAAGTATACCAATGTGGGTAGGTGATCGATTCCGTATTCTTTGGCTTCTTCGTCATTATCTATCCTAACTATAACGATACCTTCTTTGTCCAATTCGTCGTCGATGTTTTCCAGTTCGTTTAAAATTCGTATATCTTGTTTATCATCTTTATCGTCTGCAAAATATTTAATGTGAGAAATAGGTAATTACTTACCTAACTTGAAGGTCTTTCATTCGTAATTTATTCTTTTTGTACTTACAGAATAACACAGCCAAGTAAGGTACAGTCTCGACAAGCTTATCAACCATTTTATTGGTCACTTCAGGTATTTCACTGTGCCTTTTCTGATGGATAAGCCAACTGAGTAATTCTTCCTCTTTTAGTAAATCTCCTACAACACACCGCGATGCAAACACACATTAAGACCACCGATTCCAGAATCGAGCGATCGTCTAAAAAGCCCGCTTACATTATGATGAGAAAGATGGATACCTTCGTAAACGTGCGGAATTCTTTTTTCAAAAAATATCAGTTGGGGTAATGACGTCACTCCGTATTCTTGAGCTTCTTTTTGATCGTCGATTTTCACAAAAGCTATGTCATTCTGATCGCATTCGTCGTCGATGTTTTCCAACTCGGTGAGAACTTTTTGACTTTTTTTTTGGTTTTTGTCATCTGTGGTAAGTATGATTAGATTTAAGCACGAGAAGGCAGAAATAACAAGCATAGAAGTACCTATCTATGTACATACATATTTGTTACTTACAGAATAAAGCAGCCACGTGAGGCATCCTCTCAATTAAAATATCCAACATTTCGTCGGTTACGTCTTCGATTTCGTCGCTTTGTAGTTGATGTTCGATCCAAGCCAAAACTTTTTCTTCTTCTTCCAGATTTCCTGTATAAGAGAATTTCACAAGTAGGTAAGTATGTAAGTAGGTAGGAAAAAAATGAGGGCACGAGTTTGATTTTTGTGACAACGTCGTCGATTGTACTTATTTGTAAGATGTGTTTACCTTTGTACATGAGAGGAATTCCTTTTTCGAAGTACACAAGTGCGGGTAATTTTTCAATTCCGTATTCTTTAGCTTCGTCCGAATTATCAATTTTTACAAAAGTTACTCCAAGTTTGTCGCATTCGTCGTCTATGTTCTCCAATTCGTTTAGAACTCGTAAAGACTTTCTGTCGTTGTCGTCATCTAAAAAAATCAATTTTTTGATCAACTGGCCACCCTAAACATGGGAACCCTCTGAAGTCACTCCAATTTGAACCAAACCAAGCTACATTGAAAAAACATGTCCCTCTTGACCAAAATTTCAGGAACCAAAGTTCATTTTTGAATTTTTGGCGAATTTTAAAGCCAAAAAATTTGAAAAACCTGTTTTAAAGGCGAGTTAGACTCTTTTATGAAGCATACATTTTTTAAATCAAAGTGAGCCAATGTGAATAATTCTTTTAATTCAACTTATCACATCGACGACTACTAGTTTTGAGCTATTCCGGAGCCTCCAGCATAGATTTTAAAAATACCATCCAGAAATTTCAAATCGCTCTGGAAAGGGGAAAAAAGAAGATCGTAAAATTCCAGGACTGAGAGTTCGAAAGTAAATTATTTTTGACCATGCAATATTTTTTCGTAAATTTCAAAAAAAAAAAAAAAAAATGCAAGGATGTCAAATTTTTAAAGAAGGCAGGTAGGTAGGGTTAGATTAGGGTGGATTGTGAAAAAATATGTTGGATGATTTCAACCAAATTTGGTGGACACTTTTTCAAGTTGATAATTAAGTACTCAGAAAAAATCATAGTTCTCGAGGTACATATGTATGTACTTCCAAAAGAGAAATATGAGTCCTTAAAGAGGGGATATTTTCTAAAAAAAATCGTAATTTTTTCGCTCTAGTCCACTCTGTTTTGGGAAAAATGACTCAGTTGTAAAATACTGCACAGCAAGATCCAGACGTCGAAATAGGCCATTTCCATTATAGTCCGGCATATGACAATAGGAGTAATTGCACCCCCCCGCCGATCCTCCGGGACAACTTTTTTCTTGAAGGGGACATCCTAAGGAACATTTTAAAGCAAAGTTGCCAAAAAAAAAGTTGGCCTTACTTACAAAATGGCGGCCATTTTGATTGACAATTCAGCCGAAATCGCAGATTTTGCGTTTTAACATAGGACTTGCACGAACTTTTTTCAAACTTTACAAAGGTAGATCGAAAGATCATGCAAAAATTCATCACCTGTCAAAATTTCAAGTGCTAAAGTGCGTTTTTCGATTTTTGGTGAATTTTTGAAAATCGAATTTAGGCCAAAAATGAGAGAAAAAATCAAAATCTTACCAAATTGACCAAAAAAGCTGAAATTTGGGATATACCCTATTTTCGACATGCCAAATCGATTGGAAACGGTTTCAACCCGTTTTGAGCAGTTCTGGAGCCTCCAGCAGATTTTTGAAACTCGAAATTCCCACAAAATTCCATCAAATTGGAGTTGTAAAGCTAAAATTTATTCTAAAAACTAATTTCAATACGCTACGAAGTACTGCAGGAGGATTTCAAGTCGTTTTGCAGCCTCCAGCGACTTTTTGAAAATTCCTGAAACCTCCAGCAGATTTTTGAAACTTGAAATTTTCACAAAATTTCATCAAAATGGAGATGGAAAGCTGACATTTACTCTACAATCCAATTTTAACACCCTCTGAAGACGACTTCAGGTGGGTTCAAGTCATTTTAGAGCCTCCAACGACTTTCTTGAAAATTACTGGAGCCTCCAGTAGATTTTTGAAACTAGAAATTTCCCCAAAATTTTATCAAACCAAGATGGAGAGTCGAAATTCATTCTGCAAACTAATTTCAATACGCTACGAAGTTGACTGTTGGTGGATTTCAAGTCGTTTTGGAGCCTCCAGCAACTTTTTGAAAGGTTGTATTATTTTTTTTTGGAAAATTGAAATTCCCTAAAAGTAGCTGGAAGCTTCAAAACTATTTGAAACCACCATGTAGTCTGCGAAGTAAATTTCAGCTTGCCAACTCCATTTGGTAAATTAATGTTGGAAAAATTTAAAGTTTCAAAAATCTACTGGAGGCTCCAGTAATTTTCAAAAAAGTCGCTGGAGGCCCTAAAATGACTTGAACCCACCTGAAGTCGTCTTCAGAGGGTGTTAAAATTGGAGTGTAGAGTAAATGTCAGCTTTCCATCTCCATTTTGATGAAATTTTAAGTTTCAAAAATCTGCTGGAGGTTTCAGGAATTTTCAAAAAGTCGCTGGAGGCTTCAAAACGACTTGAAATCCTCCTGCAGTACTTCGTAGCGTATTGAAATTAGTTTTTAGAATAAATTTTAGCTTTACAACTCCAATTTGATGAAATTTTGTGGGAATTTCGAGTTTCAAAAATCTGCTGGAGGCTCCAGAACTGCTCAAAACGGATTGAAACCGTTTCCAATCGATTTGGCATGTCGAAAATAGGGTATATCCCAAATTTCAGCTTTTTTGGTCAATTTGGTAAGATTTTGATTTTTTCTCTCATTTTTGGCCTAAATTCGATTTTCAAAAATTCACCAGAAATCGAAAAACGCACTTTAGCACTTGAAATGTTGACAGGTGATGAATTTTTGCATGATCTTTCGATCTACCTTTGTAAAGTTTGAAAAAGTTCGTGCAAGTCCTATGTTAAAACGCAAAATCTGTGATTTCGGCTGACCTGTCAATCAAAATGGCCACCATTTTGTAAGTAAGGCCAACTTTTTTTTGGCAACTTTGCTTTAAAATGTTCTTTAGGATGTCCCCTTCAAGAAAAAAGTTGTCCCGGAGGATCGGCGGTGGGGTGCAATTACTCCTATTGTCATATGCCGGACTATTAAAATCCAAGATCTTTTTTAGTGTTCTACTGAATGGTTAAACATTTTCAAATCACACATTTTTAGGTAAATTTGTGTTCGGAGAATTTTTTCTTCTCAACTATTTCCTATCAATTATGCAAAAATTTCAGAAGATTTGAATTTTCTGAAGCTGGGAAAATATTTTGGGACACAGAGGTGCTAATTTTTCGATCGTTACTGCGAATTTCATTTTCAAAATACCTAAAACAGTTGATCAGTTTTCGGTTATTTTCTGCAGGGATGAAAAGCCTTAAAATGAAACTTCAACTTTTGGCTTTTAGCTTGAAATTTCAAAATTGAAACTTTTGGCTTTAGCTTTCAGCTATCTCGACTTTTAAAGCTTGCTTTAGCCAAACTTTCAGCTTCCAATGGCTTTCCCTTATATTTTCAATTCAACAGTTTTCAGCTATATTTCATTAAGCTTTTAGCTTTAAACTTTTGGCTTTAAGCTTTTGACTTTAAACTTTTAGCTGACACGCTATCAATTTACAAAAAAAGGGAATTAAAAATTAGATTAGGTACATTGATTTCATAATTAATGATAGTGGAGAATATTCATTGCTAGAATTATTTTCGTTGTTTTTTTCATTTCACTAAATCGCATTAAAATAAAATTGAATGACATTTTTTTCATTTTTTCGTTTTTTCTGAATTATTTAGAGAATTCAATTTTGCAAAAAAGCCTTTGAAAAAAGCCAAAAGAATGAAACTTTTGGCTAGCTTTTGGCTAGGAAAAAATGAAACTTGCAAACTTTTAGCTTTTGGCTAAGTGCGAAAATCTGCTCGACTTTCAGCTTTCGGCTTTAAGCTTTCGGCTAGCTTTTCATCTCTGATTTTCTGTAATTTTTTTGTTGAAAAAATTTACATTAATGGCCGAAAAATTGGCAACACTGTATTCTAAAATTTAATTTTTGTCTTTCCAGCGCGATTCAAAATTTCCTAGAGAAATTTGAAAATGGCAGAGCGCTTCAAAAAGGTGAGAATTTTATTGTTTTTGAGTCAAGTGATCGTGAAAATGCATCAGATGACATCTTGCCGAAAAAACAGATCCTCGCAAGTACTATAACACCTTCTTTGAAAATTAAATTATGTTATTTTGTCCAGAATTTGGAAAATTGTCCAAAAATTTACCTTTGAACTCATCTTTCTGGAATTAGTCAACATGGTCAATTGGTCAAGTTCATTTTCGACCCTTCCAGAGAGATTGGAAATTTCTATAGAAAATTAAAAAATATCTGGAGACTCCTGCATGATTCAAAACTAGCAATTGTTGATGTCTGGGAGTGGAATTGAAGGAAATTAGGTATTCACATTGTTCAAATTGCTCAAAAACATATTTTATATATTTCATGAAAAAGTTTGAAAAGTGCTTAGAACAGTTCTTTTTTGAATTTTACATTTTTGGGTAAATTCTTTTTTGGAAAATTATTTCTTCTCAGAAAATATTTTGAAACACACAGTACCTAGTGCTAATTTTTTGGTCATCATTGCAAATTTCAAAAAACCTAATAGGTACAATAAAATTAATCACTTTTGAGCTTTTTTATGTTTTTTTTTTTAATTCGTAGCTTTTAATGATCAAAAAATTGGCAGCACTGTATTCCAAAATTTAATTTTCATCCTTTTAGAGCGATTTGAAATTTATAGAGAAATTTGAAAACTGGCAGAGGGCTCCAAAAAGGTGAAAATTCTATTGTTTTCGAGTCAGGCGATCGTGTAGATGCATCACATGACATCTTGCCGAAAACCAGATCATTACAGGGATATATAGGTACCTATGTACTTTCTTCAAAAATTCAATTCTGTCAACTATTTTTTCTGGAATTTGGAAAATTGCCCAAAAATTCACCTTTGAACTCATCTTTCTGGAATTTTGCAGTAACCACCTAAAATGGTCAAGATGGTCAAGTTCATTTACTACCCTTCCAGGGAAATTGACAAATTTCTGGATAAAATGAAAAAATATTTAGAAGTTCCTGCATGCTCCAAAACTAGCAATTGTTGATGTCTGGGAGTTAAATTGAAGGAATTATTCGCATTGTTGAAATTGCTCAAAAACATTTACCTATACATTTCATGAAAAGGATGCTGAAAATTCTTTAAAACAGGTTTTTTAAATTTAAAAAAAAATCGTCAAAAATCCAAAAATAAATTTCAGCACCTTAAATTTTGGTTTTTGTGGTCTCAGGGCTTGTCCTATCGATCTAGCTTGGTTTTATTTTATGTAGGTATTTGGAGAGTGTGAGTTCAAAAGTTCCCTTGCAATCTCATAACGAGCAAACGAATTTTTTTATGCACTTACAAAACAGCACAGCCAGGGTTTTACCGTCCTTTATCAGCCTGTCGAGCATTTCGTCGGTGATATCTTCGATTTCGTCTTTCTCTAATTGGCTGACTAACCATTCCAGTATTTCTTCTTCGTTTTCCAAATTACCTATCGACGATTACGAATGATTTTATTACAAAATACTTGGGTAGACAATTCTCTACTAATTCAGTCAATCACAGAGGAAATTATCGAGTTGACTTATTTAGCTACACTACAAAAAACTATACCTACCATCGTATAAATTTGGTATTTTCTTCTCAAAGTAAACAATGGCAGGTACAGTATCAATTCCAAATTCTTGGGCTACCTTGGTGTCGTCTATTTTTACAAACTGGATTCCATGTCTGTCGCAGTCGTCGTCAATTTTCTCCAATTCACCGAGTACAATTTGAGATTCTTCTTCGTCGTTGTCGTCTAAAAACCAAAAAAAAACAACAACAACATCATCTTCTGTTATAGTGCAGTAAAATGTAGGAATGTGAACAATAGATAAACTATTTACAGAAAAGAACGACTAAGTAATCCACCGATGATATAAGAGTTTCCAGTGTTTTGGCGGTTACTTCTTCGATAACATCGTCTTCATCTCCAGTTGATTTATTTTGTACCAACCATTCTAACACATCTTCCTCTTTAGTCAACTCATCTGCAAGCACACGAATAAACCATAATATAGTGGGTTTAATTTGATTCTAGCGGAGAGAAGCAAGTAGAAAGTAGCCGATTACAAATCGTTCAACTATGGTATGAAACTTACTTTCGTACACGATTGGAATTTGATGTCGATAATACACCAGTTTTGGAAGCTCGCCCAAATTGTATTCTTCGGCTAACGCGTCATCCGCTATTTTAACGAAACCTATGCCTAGTTGATCCGCTTCGTCGTCAATGTTTTCCAATTCTTGTAGTACTTTGGCGCATTTCCGGCAATTTTGTTTATCTGATTATGAATGAAACAGACCAAGAGAAGCACGCGCACACCCGCACATACATCAGCGTTATTAGTCGTTTTCAAATTATTTCATTTTGTTTTAGTAGTGGTAAGGAAAAATTTAGTAAGTGGTAGCCTAATGGTATAGTAGGTAAGAGTTCCATAGTTTGGAAATTGATTGAGGAAGAAGTGACGAAACTGGGATTTGAAGCTGACATTACTATACAGATTCGTTACACTGAACAACTCCGAGTTCAGAAAATATTATTAAAACGAAAAGATATCAATTAAACAAATTAGGTAGGTACCATAGATTTGAAAAAATGAAGTTGGAAAATATTGAAAAATAATCACAAATTCCCATTGATAATCGTGATATCACAATATTGGAAAATGTAAACATCGGAGAACAATATTAATGTCCTAAAGACTGATCATTTGAGGCATTCTGCAGAAGAACAAAATTACTCAAGAAAATCTGAGAAAAAAATTGATGACAAAATTTCAAATTTGTACAGTTCAACCAGACATTCTAATAATGCAATCCAATAATCTTCAGCACTCTGCTGCCCATTTTAGCTACCTATACCTACACCTACATTTTTACTAACTTGTTGATGGTGGCTTTTTGAAACTTCTGTGTTTTGTAACGAAGAGCTAGTTTGTCATTCATTTAAAAAGGTAGATAGCTTATTGGTAGAATAAAACCAAATATTAAGGCAAAAAATTGAAATAACGCTTGTTAAAAGCGTAAACCAAATTTATTATCAAAGTTCTACCAAAGAATAAGGAACAAAAATCAAAATATTATGCGAGAAAATGGGAAAATAAAAATTAAAAAAACAATCAGGCAAATTAGGTAATTAAAGAAAAATAGCCAGTCAGGTTGTAGAAAGATTATTATGTACAGGCAGGCAGACCTTTTCGAGCAGTTACCACAAATTTGAATTAGTGCCAAAAAACCGAGTGCTTCCAGGATTTTCTAATTTTCAATTTGGTTTTTTTTCTTTTTTTTGGCAAACACTTTTTGTGATTCTGAATCAAGCGTTTGAAAAGTAGGTACCTACTTCATGAACTGTGAAATCACAAACTTCAGAATTAGGTAGGTACTCGCTGTTTCTTGGCACAACTTCAAAAGTGCGATACTTACAATAAGTACTTACATAGATGACCCATTGTGTAAAATAAAATTAATACAATAGATAAACTTACACGCGTAAACGTAAGGTAGCAAAGTAAAAATCGTTACAAGAATATTAAAGTTTGTAAATTGGAGAAAAATTGACAAATTGATCAGAAATTTATGTAGGTAGATAGGTAAAAATCAAACAGAAAAAAAAACAAAAAAAAAGGTAGGTATTAGAAGAGGATATCAAACGGTTTTGAGTTTTGTGGGTTATTAGGGGATGCGGGGGGAAAACTGCATCATGAAAAATGATACAGTTTTACTTACTTACTGGGAGACTTCGTAGCACAGCTATCTTGCTCCGGACCTAGAGATACATGTAATAAGTATGATAATTTTGAAATCTGTTACTCGAAAATGCAATTTTCAACAGTAGGTAATTTGGGATGCACATGAAGCTATATTTTTTGTTTAGAATAGTTGATTTGTTTTTGCAACTCTTGAGATGAAATTTATATTCGATTATTGCTAATCTACTAGGTATGGTAAATGGTACTTACAGAATAGAACGGCCACAAAATCCGTATCGTCGATGATTTTTTGTAAAATTTTCGAGTTCACTTCTTCGATTCGATCTGGTAAATCCAAAGCTTCCAAGCTCGTTAAGAAATTCAACACACTTTCTTCGTCCATTAAATCTCCTATAAGCAAATTTTGTAATTTGAGTAAGTATGCCTGCTTAATAATTAAAATGTTTCTATTTATTCAATATGAAGTACACCTATATCTTATTAAAGTTCATGAGTAGGTAAATAAAGTGCTCGATGAAAGGTGAGCAATGCAATAATTTACTTATTCGAGGCTAAAAAACGAAATAATAATTTTCAGTTTTATAGAAAAACACCTCAATCCCTTATAAACCAACTTCATAGCGTGATACAGTCAATGTCATACGTTTTTTTGCAAGTGGGAATCTAAACATTAGGTACATAAATATATTGCTCACATTTCGTTCGACACCTTGTAAATTAGGTAGGTAGAGGTACGTATCTTAGGTAAATGTATATCCTATAATGGTGTTAATTACTTAATGAGAACCTTCGTAAATGATTGGTTCCTTCTCTCGGAAGTAGGTGAGTGCTGGGAAATTCTTGATGCCATAATGTTTAGCCAGTCTTTTATCGTTTATTTTCACAAAATCTACCCCAAAACTGTCCGTGTCGTCGTCTATATTTTCTAATTCTTCTAAAACTTTATCACAGGTATGACAGCTTCGTGTATCTGTGAGCAAAAAATACGTAACATTTGTAGTAGGTACGGTGCATACGAGTACATATTGTATACAAAATAATACAACTGAACATTCAAGGAAATTTCTGCTCCAAAACTTCATTTTAAAAAATATATATTTTCCAAATCAATAGATTGTTGGTGTTTTTTTTTGTTTTTAATCAAATGAATCGATTCGTTCGCGAACGAGTCACTTATACAAATCAATTCGTTCGCGAATGAATCACTAAAAATTATTCAATTCGTTCGTGATGATTCACCAAAAAATTTTCAAATCGTTCATGAACGATTCATGAATCGATTCGTTCGCGAACGAATTACTTATACGAATCAATTCGTTCGTGAATGATTAATAAAAAATTATACAATTTGCTTCGATTCGTTCGCGAACGAGTCACCGGACGTTGTTATAATTTATAAATGCTGAATTTTTCAGCAAAGGCAAATTTCACTATTTCCAGCCGTTCTGGAGCCTCCATTGCGATTTTTAAATTTCTCCAGAATTTTAAATTTTCTCCAGAAGGCGTGAATATGAAGTTGGGCAGCCGAAAATCGAGTTGGGTGTTATACTCGACCTGTTTAACGAGTTTATCCACATTTGAGCCAATTTTTGGAGTGACACCTCAAGAGTAGTTTTTTGACCAGCTTTTTTCAAAATTAAGAAATCCAAAAAATCAAAATAATCTACTCAAATGTGGATAAACTCGTTAAACAAGTCGAGTTTAATACATAACTCGATTTTTAGCGGCCCAAAACTTCATATTCACGCCTTCTGGAGAAAATATAAAATTCTGGAGAAATTGAAAAATTGCACTGGAGGCTCCAGAATGGCTGGAAATAGTGAAATTTGGATGGGGGGGGGGGGGGGTTATAGTGATGGACAAAATACAGCGATTCTCGCAAATTTCAAAAATTTCAACGCAAACAGGAAAATTTTGATTTTTTGGATTTTTAATTTTGAAAAAAGCGGGTCAAAAAACCACTCTTGAGGTGTCACTCTCAAAATCGGCTCAAATGTGGATACACTCGTTTAACAGGTCGAGTATAATACACAACTCGATTTTTAGCTGCCCAACTTCATATTCACTCTTTCTGGAGCAAATGATGCACCTCGTTTTTACTGTAAATTTCTTCATTCGAATCAGTGCAGTGCACATAGGAACGATATTTTCCAACAAATACGTTGTTATATGTATTTGCAACAAGTAGGTATTGTACACTGAACGTAATGAACGAAATGAATGGTCATTACGCATACATAAAAAAAATCACCATAGAGCATTGTCATATGGCGCAATGCGGGATAGTTTACCCTAGCGCCTGTGCCACAGTAGGACAACTTGGCCGGCACTACTATAGACGCATACGATTTCTCATGTAAAAAATGCAATTTTTTCGATTGTACGCGAGTTCGGGTGAACTTTCATGTAGTCTCAAATTAAAGGCAATAAAATTCTGTATCGATTGATCTTAAATTTTCATCATTTCGCGTAAAAATAACGATTTTATGAATACTTCTATTTTACTGATTTTCGAATAGTACGTACGTCATCTTTAAACTATAAACTACTCGAAATTTTCAATGAGCACATATGTGTTTTGAATGATTAAAATGTTCAGAATTTTATCCTCTTTAAAATGAGTTTTTCCCGAAAGCTCTACCTTTTACCGTTAAAAAGTTCTCGAAGCTTTAAGTTGCAAAAACCAGCTGCAGGCAGTAATCATTGAACTTTGAACTAAAATTAATCGAAATATTCAGTGAACACATAGGTATTTTAATGCAGAAAATTGTTTGTAATTTTATTTTCTTTAAAATGGGGGTTTCCCGAAAGCTCTGCCTTTTACCGTTCAAAAGTTCTTGAAGATCAAAGTTGCCAAAAGTTGTCACTGATCAATACCAAAGTGAACTGATAGGTATTATAGGTACTTACTCAGTGATGATACAATTTGACCACTTTCGGCAACTTTGATCTTCCAGAGTTTTTGAATGGTAAAAGATAGAGCTTTTGGTACAAATAAGTAGGATAAAATTACGAACGTTATTTGTTGTATTAATAAATACCTATGTGTTCGCTGAAAATTTCGGTTAATTTCAGTTCAAAGTTCAATACTTATACTGCTCGCAGCTGGTTTTCGCCTTGTTTTTGCAACTTCAAGCTTCGAGAACTTATGAACGGTAAAAGGCAGAGCTTTCGGGAAACCCCCATTTTAAAGAAAATAAAATTACAAACAATTTTCTGCATTAAAATACCTATGTGTTCACTGAATATTTCGATTAATTTTAGTTCAAAGTTCAATGATTACTGCCTGCAGCTGGTTTTTGCAACTTAAAGCTTCGAGAACTTTTTAACGGTAAAAGGTAGAGCTTTCGGGAAAAACTCATTTTAAAGAGGATAAAATTCTGAACATTTTAATCATTCAAAACACATATGTGCTCATTGAAAATTTCGAGTAGTTTATAGTTTAAAGATGACGTACGTACTATTCGAAAATCAGTAAAATAGAAGTATTCATAAAATCGTTATTTTTACGCGAAATGATGAAAATTTAAGATCAATCGATACAGAATTTTATTGCCTTTAATTTGAGACTACATGAAAGTTCACCCGAACTCGCGTACAATCGAAAAAATTGCATTTTTTACATGAGAAATCGTATGCGTCTATAGTAGTGCCGGCCAAGTTGTCATCCCTTGGCACAGGCGCTAGGGTATGCAGCAATTTTGTAAATGCTCTTGACGTTAGCTCAGTTCATTATTTCATAATCCATGTCAGTTCGTTTGTTCGTTCACTTCAGTACCAAGTACCATTTCAGTACAGTTTTCTATTCCTTTGGTTCCATTCTCAATATTATTTAGAAATGCTCGCATTAATAGAGAAGAATAAGGTAAGTTGCATTTTAAAATACTTTTAGTAATAATCTAAGATATTGATCATGAAACTTGCTATAGTCATCACTAGGTAATATGGTACCTGAAAGTTGAAACGAAATTTCATCATATAATACAACTAATTGTAACACTTCTTACAGGATTTAAGAAGAAGGGTCGAAGCTGAAAAACAGCGAGCAGAAGCTGAAAAACAGCGAGCAGAAAAAGCTGAAGCTGAGAAGAAACGACTGGAAGAAACATTGCGGTCCAAAGAAGCAGAATTAGATAAACTTAAATCGACTCCTGTAAGTTATACCTATTTCAAATTTTATTCTCCAGCTGTATGTGAAAGCGTCATTTTTAGGTATAATTTGTACACGTTTGTTGTTTCAGTCATGGTTTGGCAGGCTCTTCTAAGAAGAAAATCCAAGAAGATGGTGTTTGCTTTCCAAGATGATGTCTTATGGTACTTCATGAATCAGTTGTTTTTATTTAAAATCTTTCTTGTAAGATGTTCTTTTCTGTTGAGATAATGCCTTGTAGGGTACTTAATAAATCAACTGTTTATATTTAAAATTTGCTAGTGTAAACTGATTTCGTCTTCATATTTCCTGTAAATGATTTTTGTTTTTGGTTCAAAAGTGTTCATTTGTTCAGAGCATTATATCGTTCTGTTGGGTAACGTTCAGAAAATTTGTAATTTGAAAATTTTATTGTTTATATCATTTCGTTCATGGTGTTTTGTTCTGTTCGCAACCACTGAAAAATGAATTGAATGCAGGGATGGAAGAGCCGGGAGCAAGCTGGAGCCAGAGTCTGAAAGAGCCGGATTTTTTGAGGAGTTAGAGCCAGAGCCAAGAGCCAAATGAATGAAAGTGCAGAAAAACATCAAGAGCTCTCTTGCAAAAGAGCTCCTTATTTTACTCAAGAGAGCCATCATCATAAGAAGTCTTTAACCTGGAAAGAGCCAGAGCCGAGTGAGAGCCCACAAAATTTTTCTGGCTCTTTGGCTCCCTAAAAGTAGAAAAAAAAGTAAAAAAATGCGCACAATTTTATTAAAAAATCAACTTTCCACTCACATTTGTGAAGAAAATGAAGAATTTCTACGTTTGTTTTCTCATTGAGTACATCGAGAAATAAAATGAAAATAAATGCAGTATATTTTCATTTTTTTCATTGTTTTTCACGAATTTTAAGCTCTAATTTAAAGAGCCAAGAGCCAGAGCTGGAGCTGGAGTGGGAGCCAAGAAATTGGAAGAGGGAGCTGAGAGTCAAAGAGCGGAGTCGGGAAGAATTGAGGAGCGAGCAAGGAGCCAAAGAGCACATGTAGAGAAAAAGAGCCAAGAGCGAGCCAGAGCTAAAACTTGTGGAGAGCTGAGCCAGAGCCAAGAGCGGGAGCCCTGAAATCAAGGCTCTTCCATCCCTGATTGAATGAATTAATTCGTTCGCGAACGAGTCACTTATACGAATCAATTCGTTCGCGAATGATCCACCAAAAATTATTCAATTCTTTCGCGAATGATCCACTAAAAATTTATTGAATGAATCAATTCGTTCGCGAACGAATCACTCATACAAATCAATTCGTTCGCGAATGATTTCTCAACAATTATTCAATTCGGTTGCGATGATTCACGAAAAATAAATTAATCGATTCGTTCGCGAACGAATCACTTCTACAAATCAATTCGTTTGCGAATGATCCAGATCCACTAAAAATTATTCAATTCGTTCACGTGAATTATCAATTATTCACTAAAAAAGTAAAAATTTATTGAATGTCGTTCGCGAACGAATCACTTATACGAATCAAGTCGTTCGTGAATGATTCCTCAAAAGTTATTCAATTCGTTCGCGAATGATTCACTAAAAATTGATTAAATGAATCAACTCGTTCGCGAATGGTCTAGGTACCAAAAATAATTTAATTCGTTCGTGAATAATTCACTAAAAATTAATTGAATGAATCAGTAAGCCGTAGGTTCCCAAAGTGAGACCATTTTCGAAAAAAATGTGTTTCATGCCTTTTTTGGCCTTTGCGTAGTACATAAAATTACCATTTTTATAGCACTCTACCAAAAGCTTGAAAGTTGAAAGATTCAAGATTGGCAGATCGTGAGAATTACCTACAATTTCTTATCAACTTTATAATATTTTTCCATCATTAAAACTATACCAACCTTTCACAAGAAACTAACGCTGGATTCGTGTTCAGCAGGTCAAAACTTCAAAAGTTCAAAACACCTGATAACCAGTTAACCACACTTACCATGATCATTTCGGTCAAAAATCTTCAAAATTCACATTTTGTTTCATTTATTACCTAATTGTTAGCCAAGTGATCCCCAAGTAACGTCTATGTATAGGGCCCTTAGTTCTATGTATTTTGTTTTGTTCTGCATGTGTTCTCACTTTTGCGGTGATTTTTTCTTCACTTGCATGATGAATTCTCATAATACATACATAGCTTATTTTTACCTTGAAAATTAAGCCTTTTACTGCCTTTGAAAGTCAAAGCAAAACTTGGTATCATAAAAATTAAGTCTAAAACATGATAACATACTCATGTCATAACCTACCTAAACTTAGAAAACGAAAGTATCTCTTTGGTCGGATGATGATCGCCCCTCTCTTCCCCTGACCCACATTAAATCAACTTCAAAAGCTTCCACTGCAACTCTCGTACCTAGATATTTACGTAATACCTACCTGCATGATAAAAGTTTGCCTAGCTTTTAGCTCACTTAGTTATTATAAAAACTAAAACCCCCCTGTTATTCCTACAGGTGCCGAAACTAATCACGTAGTCTCAATCATGAATCAACGCTGTTGATGAAGGAGAATTACGAATGGAAATCACCCATTACAACTTATTTTAATCTAAAATACATACTTTAGTGTGCCTATATTCGAAATATTACGATTTTCAAATGAATAAAAATACCTTTCGATGAAGGTACTCTAGTAGGTACCTCGTTTTTACAGTAAATTTTTTCATTTGAATCTCGAATCAGTGCACAATATAGGAACGATATTTTCCAACAAATACGTTGTTATATTAGCAACATGTATTCTGCAGTGATACCACGTTGAATAAAAAAAAAAATCGCCATGAGCCATGACGTTAGCTCAGTTCATATATTCAGTTCCGTTCGTTCAGTACCATTTTCTATTCCTTTGGTCTTGGTCCCATTCTCAATATATTAATTTAGAAATGCTCGCATTAGAAGAGCTTAAGGTGAGTTGCATTTTAAAATACATACCTACTTTAAGTGATAATTTAATTTAAGATAATGCTAGTCATCACTAGGTAAGTAAGTATTATGGTATGTACTTGAAAGGAAATTTCATCATGTAATACATATACAACAACTTTGTAACACTTCTCACAGGATGTAAGAATAAGAAGAGCCGAAGCTGAAAAACAGCTAGCAGAAGCTAAAAAACAGCGAGCAGAAGCTGAAAAACAGCGAGCAGAAGCTGAAAAACAGCGAGCAGAAGCTGAAAAACAGCTAGCAGAAGCTAAAAAACAGCGAGCAGAAGCTGAAAAACAGCGAGCAGAAGCTGAAGCTGAGAAGAAACGATTAGAAGAAGCATTGCGGTCCCAACAAGCAGAAACAGATAAAATTAAATCGACTAGGTACTGTAAGTTATATTTCAAATTTTATTCTCCAGCTGTATGATGAAAGTGTCATTTTTTTTATTATTTGTACGCGTTTGTTGTTTCAGTCATCCCAACAAGCAGAAATAGATAAAATTAAATCGACTCCTGTAAGTTATATTTCAAATTTTATTCTCCAGCTGTATGATGAAACTGATGAAAGCGTCATTTTTTTATCATTTGTACACGTTTGTTGTTTCAGTCATGGTTTGGCCGGCTCTTCTACAAATAAGAAGAAAATCCGACAAATGTTCTTTGCTGCCCAAGCTGATGCCTTACGGTACTTAATGAATTAGTTGTTTTTATTAAAAATCTTCTTGTAAGATGTTCTTTTCTGTTAAGATAATGCCTTGTACAGTACAACAGTAGGTACTTAATAAATGAACTGTTTTTATTTAAAATTTGCAAGTGTAAACTGATTTCGTCTTCATATTTCCTGTAAATTTTAGGCTTAGCCTACTGCCACTACCAACGTGAGTATTGGACATTGGTTCATACAAATATATACCTACCGTTATATACGATGATATTACCCGTAGCTGTTAAAAATAGTGAATAAGAATTGAAAGATATTATTGTTCTGCCCTGATTTCTGTTTTTTGTTCTAAAGCGTTCATTTGTTCAGAGCATTAGATATATCGTTCTGTTCGGGTAAAGTTCAGAAAATTTGAAAATTTTATTGTTTATCGTTTCGTTCCATAGTGTTCTGTTCTGTTCACAATCCCTGAAAAATGAATTTAATGAATCAATTCGTTCGCAAACGAGTCACTTATACGAATCAATCCGTTCGCGAATGATCCACCAAAAATTATTCCATTCGTTCGTGAATGATTCACTGAAAATGTATTGAATGAATCAATTCGTTCGCGAATGATCCACTAAAAATTATTCAATTCGTTCGTGAATTATTCACTAAAAATTTATTGAATGAATTAATTCGTTCGCGAACGAATCACATTATACGAATCAATCCGTTCGCGAATGATCCACCAAACATTATTCAATTCGTTCGTGAATGATTCACTGAAAATTAATTGAATGATCAATTCGTTCGCAAATGATCCACTAATAATTATTCAATTCGTTCGTGAATTATTCACTAAAAATTTATTGAATGAATCAATTCGTTCGCGAACGAATCACATTATACGAATCAATCCGTTCCCGAATGATCCACCAAAAATTATTCAATTCGTTCGTGAATGATTCACTGAAAATTTATTGAATGAATCAATTCGTTCGCGAATGATCCACTAAAAATTATTCAATTCGTTCGTGAATTATTCACTAAAAATTTATTGAATGAATCAATTCGTTCGCGAACGAATCACATTATACGAATCAATCCGTTCGCGAATGATCCACCAAACATTATTCAATTCGTTCGTGAATGATTCATTGAAATTTTTTTGAATGAGTCAATTCGTTCGTGAACGAATCACTTTATACGAATCAATTTGTTCGCAAACGAATCACCTATACGAATCAATTCGTTCGCGAATGATCAACCAAAAATTATTCAATTCGTTCGTGAAACCGTGACTTATTCACTGAAAATTTATTGAATGAATCAATTCGTTCGCGAACGAATCACTTTATACGAATCAATCCGTTCCCGAATGATCCACCAAAAATTATTCAATTCGTTCGTGAATGATTCGCCGAAAATTAATTGAATGATCAATTCGTTCGCAAATGATCCACTAAAAATTATTCAATTCGTTCGTGAATTATTCACTAAAAATTTATTGAATGAATCAATTCGTTCGCGAACGAATCACATTATACGAATCAATCCGTTCGCGAATGATCCACCAAACATCATTCAATTCGTTCGTGAATGATTCACTGAAAATTTATTGAATGAATCAATTCGTTCGTGAACGAATCACTTTATACGAATCAATTCGTTCGCAAACGAATCACTTATACGAATCAATTCGTTCCTGACTTATTCACTGAAAATTTATTGAATGAATCAATTCGTTCACGAACGAATCACATTATACGAATCAATTCTTTCGCGAACGAATCATATTTTATACAAATCAATTCGTTCGTGAATGATTCTTCAAAAATTATTCAATTCGTTTGCGATGATTCACAAAAAATAAATTACATTAATCGATTCGTTCGCGAACGAATCACTTATACAAATCAAGTCCAAAAAAATTTGTTTCATGCCTTTTTTGGGTACTTAGTACATGAAACATTGTGCAGTCCCTCGGTCATCCCCCTCAAAAGTTGCGATTTGAATTTCATAAACATCCTTGACCCATGAATTCAAAATTCATTATCATTTTATAGCTCTCTACCAAGAGCTTGAAAGTTGAAAGATTGGCAGATCGTGAGAATTACAATAGGTATCTCTTATCAACTTTATAATATTTTTAATTTTTCCATCATTTAAACTATACCTACCTTTCACAAGAAACTAACGCTGGATTCGTGTTCAGCAGGTCAAAAGTTCAAAACACCCGATAACCACACTTTTACCATGATCATTTCAGTCAAATCTTCAAAATTCACATTTTGTTTCACTTATTACCTATTGTTAAGCAAAAAAAGTGAATTTGAACAGTTTGATCTAAATGATCGTACATACAAAGTGTGGTAATCGAGGTAAATTGATCTTCTGAACACGAAACTGACGTTAGTTTTTCGTAAAAGGAATTTTTAATGACGGAAAAGTGACATAAAGCGCTGGGTGGAAGGATTGAATTTTGAATTCAGTACGTCAAGGATGTTCAGAAACTCAAATTGCAACTTTTGAGAGGGGGGATGACCGAAAGACTGCACATGTTTTGCTACCCAAAAATGGCAAAAAACTACGATTTCTTCAAAAATGGTCTCACTTTGGGGACCTCTGGCTCAGCCTCCTGAACTGCTAGAAGGATCAACATTTTTCTAAGTAGTCTCCCCAATTTTTGTCCAAATCCGGGTCATGTTTTATTTTTCATTCCACCCTATGCAGGTCTGTAGGAGGGTTCTGCGCCAGGTGGCACCTCACCTGGACCTACACGTGCCTCGCAAACGCACCAAGCCGCATCTGCATAATATTATGTAAGCAGATATGCCATACGTCACCGTGTACCATACACTTGAACATGTACAAGTACATAGTAGGTCTAGGTATAAGCAGTTACATAAAACGCAAGTACGTCGACTATGGCAAGAGAGCGTAGTGGACGACACTAACGTGTATATAGTGTTTTTTCTGACGAAAAAAGTTTTGAAACTGACGATAAAAATAACTTAGTATATCGGTACGTGGAAGCTGTAGCTGTATATGTGCAGATCTGATGTCTTCGCATCGTCTCATATTCGAGTCTACTAACCTCATTAATCTGGCACACATAAACGTTACTCGCAAACCCTCTACCCGCCATTTGCCCTCTTCGTCGCCCCCTTGTAAGCCTAAAATCGACTCGTTACACCACCGCCGTCCGTAAAAATCACCATTCTGCCAACAATTTTAAAAGCTTCGCACATTCGCCGTCGCTGCACTGTACCGTCATCTATATTGTATGATTGTGTTGAATAATATGTGTAGGTCTAGGTATATATCCGTTTGTAACTGGAACTCGACTATAACACTACAAACCAGTGTACGTCTTCTACTTAGTGGTAATTTTAATTTTTAACTACAAAATACGTTCGCGGTTCAGCGACAAACTGCGATAAACTTGAACTTGACTCATCTACCTAGACCTACCCCATCTATATAGGCTGCAGTATTCGTACACATGCTAAAAATTTGCGAATATAGGTCTACGTCTAGTCGTCTACGTTCGCATACGTGTTTGTATTGAAAGTTGGGTTATTTACGATCGCGTCGGACGTGCATTTAAATGTTTGTTAGTACATAGGAAAACTTACTTAATTTGTATTGATGTAAGTATCCGAGAGTAAATACTCGTAACGTACAAAATATGAATGTGGAGGAGGCGAGGCATTAGGGCATTACATAAATAGCCTGCATGCGGTCGCTAGTGCTTGTATATTTCCCTACCTTACCTACACAGTAGGTAATACTGTAGGTACTATATCTATGTATAACATGAAAACATCACACACTTTAAACATCAAACATCACACATACGTTTGTGTACACCTACTACCACACGTAAAGTACAATATTAGGACGTGGAACTCGGTCACTGGTTGTTTTCTTCGCTATCATTTTTCAGACGAATTTGAAAGGAGGATCAAAACTTCCATTTTTTCCAAATTAATGCGAGGAATTTTTTTTTTTTTGTAGAATTAGGTCGGTTTTTTGAACGCAATTTTTGAAGAATTTCCTCCACTTTTCGTACTAAAATATCTTCACAGACAGATACTCAATATAACATACCGAGTAGGAAAATAATATGAAGCTATAAATGTGCACTTGGTCATATCCTGCATTGATAGAGCCAAAATTCATCCAAAAATATTGGCACCATGAACCGTAGCGAATCTTTCAAGAAGTTACATATCCGGACGATTTCAACAGAAAAACAGGTTGAGTATAATTTTCAAAAATCCATCCAGCAAACTATCAAAATAGGTGAAAATTTCGCGAGAAAAGTATACGTGTCTGCAGTGAATTATTTTTTTAACCTTTCTAAAAAAAAATTAAGCTTGAAATTTCATCAAATTTGAAAAAAAACTTAAAAATCAACATGCAACCAATCAATGTACCAAAATTTAAATTTTTCAAGAAAAACCAAAATAAAATTCAAATAAATTACTTTTTTCATCCCTCATCAAGACAGATTTTACAAGAAAAATTTCATCAAATCTGAAAAAAAATCTTCAAAACTGAAGGAGCTGTGATTGATGAAATTATCGAGATCCTGCAGCTCTTCCAATTTTGGCCCTGGGTAATGTAGGTACCTACAAACATGGTCTTTTTTGAAGGTCAAAGATCCTCGAGTTGGGTTATATTCTTGATTACCTACGTTGAAGCTTCAGAAGCTGGACAAGCGATTTGAAAACTTCAATAGCTCAGCTCATAGCTTCTTCAAATTTGATGATAGACCAGATATAAACAGAATCTTTTTTTGTAGAAAGTTCAATGTTGTACCAGTCGAATTACATTTACTTAAGTAATTTAGTACCCTAACTTAAAAATTTCAGTTTGAAAAATTTTAAAAATCAAAATTGCAAGTGCATTTAAGTTTGTACAATGCTCTAGCGCCTTCACTATTTAGTTCAGACAAAAAATCAATTAGACTCAACTAGAAATTTAAAAACCCACCAAAAAATCCAAGTTCATTTAGTGGAGACCTTAATTTTGAGTTGAATGTTACTTTTTCAGCTTCGGAGGTACCTCTGAAGGGGAGATGACTCCTCAAAAAGAGGGCATTTTCGAAATAAATCACGACTTTTTCGTTCTAGCCACTACACGACTTCTTTTGGGGAAAATGACAATTGACTTTATTCTAAAAGATAAATTATCAAAATCCAAAACCACTTTTAGGGTTCCATTGAACTACATAAAATTTGCAAAACGCTTATTTTTGAGAAAATTTGTATATTTTATTTTGGAAATCTTTTCTTCTCAAATATTTTACATTGAACAATAATTGAACGGAGAAATATTTTTGAATACAATGGAATACATTTTTTTGGAAATGTTTTTCAGTTGAAAAAAAAGTGAGAAAAATGGCCAAAATTTGATCAATACTTTTTTTTTTGTAAATTGATAAAAATTACCAAAAAATTGGTTAAACTGTATTCCAAAATATTTTTCCAGTTTCAATAATGATCTCTTTTGGTACTTTGACGCAATCAATGCAAAACGTACAAGCCAAAAATATTTTCAAAACACAGATTTTCCCTCAAAATAACAATTTTTGAATTTTCATTCCTCATTATTAGAACCCTAAAAGTGGTCTTAGATGTTGATAGCAATGGATTAAGTCGACACATACAGAATCTCAAATATTACGTTTTTTTTTTTTTTTTGGAGAGGTTCATTTTTCCTTTCCAAAACAGGTTGTGTTGAGGCGGGAGCGAAAAAATCACGAATTTTTTTTGAAAATGTCCTCTCTTTGAGAACCCATATCTCCCTTCCTGAGAACTTTCAACTCAAAATAGAAATCTTCACGGTCGAAAATCTCCTAAATTTCTTCTGACATCTGCTTTTCCTTCCAGTTTTTTTTTGAATTTGATGGAATGTCCCGAAAATTTTCCGTCGGTCAAGTGGACAAACAAAATAATCAGTAAAATTTTCGTTTTCCTGACAAATTTTTGTTTTGATTTTTCAATTTTTATTTTCTAATTAAATTTGATAAAATAACCTTACTTATGCCAATTTTTTTGATTTTTTAAAAAATGAAATTTATTTTGATTTCAACATTTTTTATGTGAAAGTAGTAAAAAAAATAAATCAATTAGAATTTCAATTTTCCAGACAAATTTTGACTTACATTGACAGATCACGTGTCAATTTTTCAATTTTTTAGGCTGAAAATCGTTTGGATTGAACAAAAAATAAATTTATTTGTCGTACTTTCACTTTTTTTTTGCGAAATTCCAAGCTAAAAATTTCGATAGTTTGCAAGGTGGTTTTTACTCAACCCACAAATCATGATGAATTCTTAACATCATGTCAGACTTTCCAAAACTGAAAGAATGACAAATTTTTGACATTTTTATGCCATGTTACTCTCAAATTCATACTTTCAAAAAAATTGAAAAAGGTTGCTCAATTTTCAGTATTTATAGCCTATCTAACTTCACAATTTATTTTGTCTGACTTTCAGAAAAAACTTGAAGAAAATTATGACGAACTTTGACATTACCTATATACCTAGAAGAAGCCTTAAAAAACAGATAAAAGTTAACCAACTTCATGAAATTTCCACTTGAGTTCAAATACTTACCTAGTTAGACTTTTTGATATCAAATCTGACTTTTAAGAAATTATAGGAAAAAAAATCTATTTGAAACTTTCAAAAATGACTTCTTCATAATATTATTTTGTCAGGCTTCTCTTCTCTTTTTATTCGGAAGCAAAAAAAAAATATATGTAAATGATTTAAAAGTTTCTTCAGATGGGAAACTTCACCTCATTTTTTCCAAAGCAGTTTGGGTAGCTAGAGCTGATGAAGCGAAAAAAAAACACAATTTTTTCGAAAATGTCTTCTCATTGAGAATCTACATCTCCCCTCCAGGAAGTACCTCCAGAGTTGGAAATTTTTAATTTTTCTGCACGTCTGTCAAATCAGAATGAAGGCTAGGTACTACTGAATTTGGACAAAAATTGACTTTTTTTTAAAAATGTGGAATGCAATTGATGGAAAGAAGCCATCCTTTTAAAAAAAAATTGTATTTTTTCGTGATCTTTGCAGTTTTAAAAATCGCGAGTACGATAAAATGTCAACCAAATATTTTGATATGTTAATCAGCATAAAAAGTTGTTCTTGGAGTAATTTTTTCAAAATTTTTGAGTATGTACACCATGCAGAAAATATAGGTACTTATCATTTTCCCACTTTTCTAGCTAATTTTCAGTGCTCAAATTATGGCAACACTGATTTTCACCAGATCTCAAAAAAAAACTCTTCTATTAGATCCACACAATAATAAAAAATCCAAACATGTACCATTTGTAGTTTTCAAGTTGACTTCGCTCAACCCTCAAAATTTTGAGCACTCCTACATATTTCCCCTGAGATAATGCGCTTTGAGAAATGTGGGCTGCGCCATTCGCCATCTCTCATCGAGGTCTACTCACATACATTTTTTTAAAAAAAATCACCGACCCCAAGAGCAAAAAGCTCGACCATTTGATTGGAATGACCCATCAGTGTACTCTGTAATATCAGAAAAAAGATTTCCTGCATTAATTTGGGAAGGGGTGGGGGGGGGGTTAATGCTCCAGTAACTTATTATGACATTACTAAAATATGAAATTTCTGCCGTCTATCTCACATGTTCAACAACATACTCCCTACGAAATGCCAAACCTCTCTTCATCTCCCTCCTCCCTCTTCCCTCCCGTAAAAACTGTCATCGATGAGCACTTTTTTGCACTTGGACTGTAGATAGGTATTTTTTACTACTTGAAGCATATTAGAAGTTTGTTAGGATGTACCATGCTTTTCTTCTCCTCTCCCCTACTCCTCCCCCTAATTTCTTACTCGTTGAAACTCATCGAGGGAGCGAGTCTTTTTACAGTAAATTAATGAAAAATCAATTCTTCAAGGTTTCGATTTTACCCATTTTTCCAATATGAAATAATTAATCTGAGAAAAATTAGCTGAATAGCTGGTCAGCTGACCACTTTCGAGAGATTACGTCTATCCACAGCTACTAAATACAGACCCGTAGGTGCACGTTTGTCGTCTCGTGTGTAATATAATACCGTTAGGTGTGAACTTTTACAGAATTGAAGCACTTTGTAGTCTATAAATAGATGAGAATGACACTGGCTGGGTACGATAGTCACGAAACGTTGCTTAATCGTTTGATAAATACACAGGTTGAGGTACCTAGTGAGGTATCTGATGATTTCGTACTATAGGAGATGGAGATATTACAGGGAATAAAATTGGACCACGAGGTATGTACTTACACCAGAATACAGCTACGTAATCTTTCTCGTTGAGTACTTTTTCCAATTGTTTGGCGGTCACGTCTTCGATAACAGGTTCGGAATGTTTGGTTGATGGATTGGCTTTTGACGTTTCGGCAGCTTTTGGCGCCGGCACAGACGCGTCTTTTTTGGCGGCTGCCGCAAAATCGAACGCCACCGCACTTAAAACCAATAGGATCGCGAGAGTTCGAAGCACGCAAAACATGGTTCGGCTTTTCCAGCATAACGATACGGACATGGGGGTTTGTGGGGGAGAAAGACCGCCGAACACGCGAAATACAAGCACACCACCACCACCGACGACGACAGCTGCAGCAAAAAATTTTCGAAAAGGCCGCCGCGTACGCGTATAAAATTTGATACGAAAATTTTTCACATTCGCCAAACAAATAGATATCGAGTGCCTGTCCGTGTCCGCCCGCTTGCCTCTGTATTTTCGTTCGCCTGTTTATTTGCTCGCTCGCCTGCCTCGAATCTCTTCTAATCTACGAAGAGAGCGTTCTAAAAATAATCATTTGGAGCCCTTCGCGTCCCTGCTACGTTGTCCATTTTTCGCGAATATCGCCATTCGCCATCCCGCGCAACTGCCTCATCATGTTCTAAGATGGTCGCATCGTCGTGTCCGTTAGTTTAGTCTCTTCGCTTTAGAGCTTACGAAGCTATAACGGATGCTTTTCGAGACGTAAACGTTGTATTACGTAGGTACATGTTACGTATGTACCACGTACCTACCCACATAATATGAACATTAGGGTGGATCAAGCGAAAAATTGGCTAAGAATTTTGATCGAAATTGGTAGACATTTTTATTACGACTTCATACTTACTCAGAAAAATTTTTTGCTATGGAGGTGGCCTGAAAGAGAGACATGAGGGGGAATTTTCAAAAAAAAATCGTGGATTTTTCGCTCTAGTTTCTACCCAACCTGTTTCGAGGGAAACGAACCAATTCCAAGAGATAGTTGGTATTGAAGATCTTGCATCAACTTGGGCTATTGCCATCGAAATCCAACTCCACTTTTAGGGCTTTGCTGAGCAGTCGAAATTGCAAATCGCTTATTTTAAGGAAAACTCGAATTTTGTTGATGCAGTTGTTGATGCAGTTTTACCCTAAAATTGGCAGCGGTCAGTTGCACAAACGAGACGAACTCAAGCGCCAGGTCGCTTCGATATCGCGACTGTCGCGAAAGTTGTCGTCATCGACGGCGCGGCGACCAGACGGTCCTATTTGGTAATGACGCAAATCGAGTAGGCGACAAAAATTATTCCAAGTTTAAAGTTCATTACTTATAAGTGGTTCCCAAGTAGGCACGGTAACGTGCGACCACCGCCATCGCGCTTTTGGCGCCCATTGTGAAAAAACTTGTCAAAGGAGTTTGACCAAATTCAGTGGAAATCGTCATTCTGGTATGAAAGTTACATAAAAATTTTTTAGGTCTAGAAGTATCCCTAGAGGAGAAAATATGGATCTTGAAAGAGGAGATAATTTTGAAAAAATAGTTTTTTTCGGTCTAATTCCCACCCAAACTGTTTTGAGAAAAAGCACCCATTTCTAAAAGAGCAAAAGTTTTCGGGTGCTAATATTTTTGTGTAAGTTTAAATGCAAAATTTTTTCCATTAACTTTTCGACCTCTCAAGTCGATTGTTGAATGGTTTCAAGCTTTTATGGAGCCTCGAGTAGATTTTCTGATTTTCGAAAAAATACTGTAAATTGAGGTTACATTTCAATGGGCATTCTCACAGATTACAAAAATATGCACCATCCCACATTCTAGTTTGTTTAGCCCAGTCAAATAGCAGAAAAAAATAGGTGAACCCAAACATCATTGCGATCAAAGGTTTTTTTTTGGTGAATATTGCCTAGAGTGGTATGCTGGGCAACATACTCAAAGTCCCCGCCGCCCCTACCCCACGAGCTAACCTCCCCACAGTAGATCAAAGCCCCCCAAAATCAGTTTCTCGTCAAAAACTCCTGAAATATTGAATTTTGAGTAAAATGAGCTGAGTGATCATTTCATATCCTCTCCAATACCTATCAAATGAGCTATCAACCAACTCCCTATATCCTAAAAGGGGGTGGCGCTACGACCCCTCAAAGCGACGTGATTTTAATAATTTTACATTTTATGACTTGGGACTTGTAACCTGTTCTAATTAATAAAATGAAATCAAACTTGGGGAATGAGATTCTCTTGGGAGCTAAAGTTGACCTCTGGAGTGGGGAGGGTCAATGTTGAAAATTACGGAAAGGTCATTTTTTTGGAGGGACATAACATGAACCCAAATAGATGAAAAGGGTCCAAAATCAAACCATCAGACAGTATTCCCATTGTGATTAACATATCCAAATTTCAGCTTCCTTCCTAGGTCATCCCCACTCCTTTTAAGATGGAAAAAAACGAAAATAGGGGTAAAATAAGAGGATTTTCACCTCAATTCCGCTTTAAATGGGGTGGGGATGACCTAGGAAGCTTAAATTTGGATATGTTGATCACAGATGGAGTACTGTCCAATGGTATGATTTTGGACTCTTTTCATTTATTTGGGGTCATGTTATGCCCCTCCAAAAAATGACCTTTCTGTAATTTTTAACTTTGACCCTCCCCACTCCAGAGGTCAACTCTAGCTCCCAAAAAAATCCCATTCCCCAAGTTTGACTTCATTTTATCAATTAGAACAAGTTACAAGTCCCAAGTCACAAAATGTAAAATTAATAAAATCACGTCACTTTGAGGGGTCGTAGCGCCACCCCCTTGAGGCTATGGAGTTGGTCGGTAGCTTATTGATAGGTATTGGAGAGGAGATGAAATGATCACTCAGCTCATTTTACTCAAAATTCAATATTTCAGGAGTTGTTGACGAAAAATTGATTTTGGGGGGCTTTGATCTACTGATGGGGAGGTTAGCTCGTGGGGTAGGGACGGGGACTTTTAGTATGTTGTTCAGCATACCACCCTAGACAATATTCATCAAAAAAACTTTTGATTCCAATTATGTTTGGGTCAAATTGCATTTTGATTGTGCTAATTGGTAAACTGGTAATTCTAATTGGTGCGTACTGAATTTCATTTTTACTCTACTTATAGCATTTTTTCAAAAACTCGAGAATCCAAAAATCCACCGAAGGCTTCAAAACTGTTCGGAACAATTACCCAATCGACCAAAAATTCCAAAATATCGTAAAATGAATTTCAGCAACTGAAAGGATCAGGAGTCCTGATAAAACCATTTTTGGGGGCCGGACAGTTATCGACCCGACCACTCTTAAAATATTGTAATAAATGTCCCAAATATTAATCCATGGTTGGTTAACCCAAAATGACCATTTCTTGGGCTCCAGGGGTTCCCAAAGTTGTGAATAAAAAAATAATTTTAGGAACCACTGAGTAGATATTATTTTCAAAACCTTTTTTTAGCTTAAAATATCTGTTCGAATCCGATAAACGTTATGCGAGGTGATTCTTTTATTTTCAACCCTTGGGGCGGAAATTGAGGGGTTTTGATTTTTAGAAAATTTTGAAACCAAACTTTGAGCTCAATAAAATTTTCGCTGGTACTCAAAATCTAATTTTCCAACTTTTTGTAATTTCAATATTTTGAAAACCCCTGGAAAACTAGAAACCTGCGATGTGCGCCAAACATAACGTTTTGAGATACCTATATATTTAATTATCTAGATGAAAAAGTTTAATTAAGCTCCCTGTATATTCGTAATCTTGAACCCTTTTTTTTTAGAGCCCCCTTCCCAATTAGGCAACCATAAAAAAAGCGTTTATATAGGTACCTTATTTTTTAAAAATAAATTGAAGAATTTACATTTGAAACACACTAGCAAGTGCAGGATAATTCTTCATTTGATTTTTCCTGTAACGTTCAAAATGATTGAACTACATATTTTGGGGCAAATTCTGAGATATTACTCTGAATTTCCGTGCCCATTGAAGTACCAACTTTTCTTGAGAGGGAATATTTTGGAATGCAGTGGTGCTGATTTTTTAAGCCATTATTTGTAGAGACAGATTGTGCTGTATTTTCAGTCGCGTAAGCGATAGAAATTCGTTCTTCCAATAGTCAACATACTGAATAGTTCCGTAATACGAGTACAACCTCTAGCGGATTAATTCTCTCAGAACTTCGTGTTGAAAGAGAAATGCTAGAGAAACCAATCATTTGACGACTTCCAATGAGATAACATAGGTACATTGGTGTTCCGGAGATGAGATAGGCTTGTACCTATTCTCATATTTGCGTAAATCTAGTTATCCAAACTAGTTGTGTAAGTCCAGTCGTATTTCAAAATATGAACTGGTGAAGCAATGATCAAGTGATCTATTTCAAAATAGATTGAGTTCCTGTTACGCTGATTGAAATTGTCAAATGCACTCGGGTGCTTGGTTATTACGTAAAACTTCAAGTTCATCCTTATTTCAAATCTTTTCTGAAAGAGTAACGCAGATGGACCTTCCCACATCCGTTTATTGTTCCCCATTCCCGTGGTGATGTGCTTTAGCACTGCACGTTTGCACGACCGCATGTTTGCACGACTGCATGTTTGCACGACTGCACGTTTGCACGACTGCACGTTTGCACGACTGCACGTTTGCACGACTGCACGTTTGCACGACTGCACGTTTGCACGACTGCACGTTTGCACGACTGCACGTTTGCACGACTGCACGTTTGCACGACTGCACGACTGCACGTTTGCACGACTGCACGTTTGCACGACTGCACGTTTGCACGACTGCACGTTTGCACGACTGCACATTTGCACGACTGCACGTTTGCACGACTGCACGTTGCACGACTGCACGACTGCACATTTGCACTTTTGCATGACTGCACGTTTGCAAGGCTGCACGTTTGCACGGCTGCATGTTTGCACGACTGCAGGTTTGCATGACTGCAGGTTTGCACGTTTGCACGACTGCACATTTGCACGACTGCACGACCGCACGACCGCACGACTCCACGACCGCACGTTTGCACGACCGCACGTTTGCACGTCCGCACGTTTGCACGACCGCACGTTTGCACGACTGCACGTTTGCACAACCACACGTTTGCACAACTGCATGACTGCACAACTGCACAACTGCACAACTGCACAACTGCACAACTGCATGACTGCACAACTGCACGTTTGCACAACTCCTTCAGGCATTTAGAATGCTACCTCTCATTTACATAAGACCATACAGGCTCAGTATTAGTATAATTAGCTTGAGTAAGTTGCTATTATGTAATTGCTTTATTTAACAATACTTATATGATACAAAGTATAACTGAAGACGTTTCTTATTTCATAAGGTAAATGTCTGTATTGTGAATTACTTAATTAAACAATCAGTGTCCGAAAAATAGGTAACGAGGCGGTAAGTTGCCAGGTACCTATAAAGCTCCTAGAAGCTAGGTACTGCTAGTCCTCAAGTAGGTAGCTAGCATCTGTGACTAGAAATGCACTTCGAGATGTGAACATATTGAGATGTGCACAAATCTATCTCCATATATTTAATAATATTTCAAAAAAATGAAATTTTTAAAATCTATTTTGTATACTTACCTACCTTACATGCATACAGTTATCGTTAAAAAAAATCTAAACCAGTAATTTTGGTTATGGTTATGGTTACAGTAGTTTTTATTTTTTGGCTCATTTTAATGGATAAAATCCATTTCAATTTTGCCTTCTTGAAACAATAAAATTTGATTGTTTCAGATTTAGAGAGTGGTTTTTCAAGTTCATCTTTCTTGCTTTTTAAGGTCATTGGTCCATCTGTCTGGTTTCCTAAAGTCATACTGAACGGCCTGTCTGGTCTTCCAAGGTCGTCACTCTTCCAGTCTGGCCTTAAGGTCATTGACCTACCTATCTGACTTCTTGAGAATTGAGATCATCTGTTTTCCTGTTTGACCTCTCAATGTTGTCTGTCTGCCTGTTTGCCTTCTCAATGTCGTATGTTGTCTGCCTGCTTGGCTTCTCAAGGTCATTGGTTCATCTATCTGGCTCCCTTAATTGGCCCCTTAAGGTCATTGACCTGTCTGGATGGCTTTTCAAGTTTGTCTGCATACTTGTCTGGTGCCTCAGGATCATCTGTCTGCTATCCGGGCCTCTCAACAATTTAGTAGTTTTGTTTCAAGTTCTTGTAAATCAGAGTAAAGATTTAAAAGATTGATAGGTACCTACCTAGTTTTTTTTAAATTTTCAAACGTCTGTTAAATTTTTTTCAAGTTCTTAAAACTCAGATCAAGTAACTATATAATTTTCAAGTTTTCAAAAATGTGATGTAGGTAGTATTAAAATGCCAGAGAATAATATGTCATAATACGTATCAAAATGTTAGAAATGGGTCATTTTTGTTTTTTAAAGTCCAATTTAATGACTGGGATTTGTCACATATTTTTTCCAAACTTTTAAAAGTCAGGCATTATTAAGAATTGAGCAGTTTTTTTTCAAGTTCTAAAAAGTTGGCGTGACGCAGATTGAGTAGGTAATTCACGTGAATGGATTCATGTCTCCGTTATATACGAGTTGGGTCAACATGTTCACAAATCTGAGTTTAGTGAAATTTCACCATTTTCACCCTTCAATAAATTTTCAGCTTTTTTGGTCAATTCGGCGAAATTTTCGAGGTCTAACTAGTTCGTGTAGATGATTCTTATTCATAATAATTATTGATTTCTCAGAATTAGGATTGTTTTTATTGTGGCTACGTGTGCTCGTTACACTACATCACGTGCGTCTACACTACCTACTGATTACGCAGACAACAGGTAGATTAGACTGAGTACACTTCTTAATATATAGCTATTCGTGTATACCGTCATTGTTGATATCGAATATCATCGCTGTTGGTTAAAGGGTACCTTAGCTTACCTAGTTTTTATACTTCTAACTATGTCGTAGGTATACTTAGGCATTTTATGGCGCATATTTCTGTTGTACTGCTTCATTTGTCGATGAGATCGTATTACGAACGTATTGAATTTCGACTACTACGAATATCGACTATTAAATATCGACTACCACGTACCCGGTGTTAATCGAATGTCATTGTTTTCGAAAGCATTTCAAGTTAATGCAGTTTTTATCTGTACCCGATTATGTGAAGTTCTACGAGATAATTCACATCGAGTGTATTAAGTTTTACACTCTAACGTTACGTGATCATAAAAACTTATTTGTCAATTTGATCGACAGAAAAACGTCTGAATCACAATATGGAGGACATCAATAAGGATGACAGTGCGTCGCCAAATGCGAATTTCGTCATCGTTGGTGCAGGATTGGTAAGTACTCGTACCTATTCCTTTCTTCCACGTCATAAATTTTTGGCAATAATTGCCTGGTGGACGTTCCTGTTACTTCCAGGTTGGCTGTTTAGCTTCTGTTTATCTGTCCAAATTGGGATTCAAAGTGAACGTTTACGAGTACAGAGAAGGTAAGCCAACGTCATCGTCATCAGTTTTACTTGGTGGATAAATTATTATTCAAATTTGTTCGCTCGCTTCGCAGATATCAGAAAAAACGTCCAAACTCGTGGAAAATCCATCAATCTAGCATTGTCTCACAGAGGATTGGAAGCTTTGAAAAATGCCGATATTGCCTTGGCCGATTTCACTCATATGCTGGTGCCTATGAAGGGACGTATGATTCATAAACGTAATGCAAATTGCGAAGCTCTAATGTACGATGTTAAATACCAACGAGTAAGAGCAAAATTTACTGTTTAAATATTTTGTACGTAGTCACCAGTGACGAACCGATGACCGAGGGAGAGGGGAGTTTCCCCTCTGGCCGGATTTTATATTAAAAGAGAGTGCTGAGTGGGACAAAAATTAATCAATCACTAGAAACAGATATTTACATATTAGGTAGGTACCTATTTTTATTTTATTTTTTTAAGCAAAAAAACTTGAAATTTCCACTTTTTAAAGGTGTAAAATTAGTTAGGTATTATTTTTCAAGATTTTTTGGTACATCTGGCAACCTTCTTATTTTTTATCGTTTTCAGTTGGAATTTCCACCAATTTTACTTCCCCCCTCCCCCTCAACTCTACCCTTCGGTACGTCCTTGGTATTCAAAACTACCTACATATTTCACCACAATTTCTCTTTCGTCTTTTCTAGCATATATACTCGATCGGAAGAAACGAATTGAATAAAATGTTACTAAATGGTAAGTGATGCCGAATAAATTTGCCTTATTGTTAGATCATTCTCAATTTTTCCTTTTTGCAGAAGCTGAAAAAAAGGGCGTTAAATTCAACTTCCGATGCAAAGTGGTAAAAGTAGATTTTCAAAAGAAAATTTTAAACATTTCCCAGCAGTAAGTACATACTTATCTAAACTTATTTTGAGATGTCCATTGCCCACTCGTGTATCTACTGTTGCATGCTTTCGATAAAATCGCAAATCGTGTCGCAGATCGTCAAACGAAGACAAACCTCAGGAAGTGAAATACGATTATTTGATCGGATGCGACGGAGCTTACTCTACGATTCGTCATTGTATGATGAGAACACCGTTATTCAATTTCAGCCAGACGTATATCGATCACGGTTACATGGAGCTCAGCATCCCTGTTAATGCCCAACAGTCTGAAAAAGTATGCAGCGAAATATTCAATTCCATATTGCCTTAATATGTTACATTTGTAGCAATAATGTATTTAGTGTAGGGTATGGTGTGGTAGATATTATTTCGCGTTAAAAGAAATTTCTGCAATTTTTAATTTTTTTACCGGTGGGTTGTTCGCGTCTGCAGAACAAAATGACGCCAAATCATTTACACATATGGCCCAGAGTTACGTTCATGATGATAGCGCTGCCAAATGAGGACGGATCTTGGACGGTAACGCTATTCATGCCGTTCGAGCAATTTGGTAAAATTAAAAATCGGCACGATTTGTTGGATTTTTTTGGGCAACACTTCGCCGACGCTTTACCACTGATTGGACATCAGAATTTAATCGAGACGTTTTTCAGTTCAACTCCACAACCTTTGGTTTCCATCAAGGTACGTACTATACCTACGAACCAAATCAATACCTATAATGAGTGTTAAGAAAGAACATTCGGATCTTTTTTACTCGCATCTGCCTGAATTTCAGTGTGACAAGTACACAGTCGGTAATGATTGTTTGATTATGGGAGACGCCGCTCACGCTGTTGTGCCATTTTTCGGCCAAGGCATGAACGCTGTAAGTTACTTTAGGTGTAAGTAGATCAACGACTCGTAATAGCGTTAATAATTACATATTCGAAACTGTTTGGATCGTTTTAGGGCTTCGAAGACTGTCAAATTTTGTATGAAATTCTCAAGCACGAACCTTCTTCGAAAGCGTTCGAATCGTTTTCGAAAAAACGAATTATCGATACCCATGCCATATCGAATCTCTCCATGTACAACTACCTCGAGGTATGCATTTTTACCTACAAATATAACCCTTTAGAGATTGATAAACCGGTGATTGTTCATTTTGTAATTCGAATTCGACCACATGGTTTACAGATGCGAAATTTGGTCGTCAGTAAACGATTTCTACTGTTGAAAAAACTTGACAATATGCTCTACAAGTATTTGTGGAGTGAAATGTGGAAACCTCTATACGTACACGTAACGTTTTCAAGTACACCGTACTCGAGATGCCTTCAAATACAAAAATTTCAGCGTCAAGTTAGTACCTGAGCTTATGATTCACCTATCCTTTGTACTTTGCAATGTATTTTTTTCTAAATTAGGTAGGTACCATGCATTTTGTACGAATAAGTAGGTAAGTATTCATAGAACTGTAAATCTTTTTTTGGACGAACAAAAACCAAAACAACATCCTATAAAAAAGAAAACTGAAAACCAAAATACCAGTACAAGGCCCAAAATGAAAACAAAATGCTTATTCTAAAAACGAAAGCAGAAAAGTAAACACAAATCGAAAATAAAAAATAAATTCTAAGCATGAAATAAAAAATTTACAACTCCGAAAATATAACAATACAAAATCGAATCACAGAAGATCTCAAAAAGAGAACATTAAAAGTGTAATTTTTACTACCCCAAAATGGAATCAAGAAATTCAAAAAAACGGAACATAAAAAAATAAAATTGAAAAACGAAAATAAAAACTTCAAAATAGAAATTGATCATAAAAAAAAACAGAAATTAAAACGAAAAGCGTCAACAACAATATGGACCCCCCCCCCGCCCTCTAAAAAAGATTGAAAATCAGTAGACCTATAAAATACCATTTTCACAAACTTGATATAAAAACAAAAAATTCTAAAAATGAAATCAAACAAACATAAAAAAATGAAATCTGAAAATCAAAAACGAAACTCCAAAGCCTCATAACATTAAAACCAGCAACCACCCCCCCCTCCTCTAAAAAACAATTTGGAAAAAAAAATTGAAAATCAAAAGACTTCAAAACAAAAATCTAAACCCTCCTACGCCATGCTCCCACCCCTCCACAACAAAAATAGGAAAAAATACCATATCTTCACAACCTCGAAAATGTGATTATAAAAAATTCTAAAAATGGACGCGAACATGGAAAAACAAAATTGAAAAATAAAACCAAAAAATTCTAAACAAATATCTAGGTACCTCTCTAATTATTTATAAGAACAAAAACAAATCGAAAACGGAAAATGAAAACACTCCAAAAATAAAATTGAAAGCCAAAAACAAATATTCCAAGATTGAAATTGATATCCTGAAAGGAAAAATTTTAAAAACTAAATCAAAACCAATCATACAAATGAGACGTCTCAAAAGCCACAGAAACTGAAGATTTCAAAAACTAATAATGAAAACAAAAAATAATAAAAAAATAAACTGAGAAGCAAAAAAACTAAAAAACCTAATAAAAAAAGTGAAAATCAATAAATTTACTTTCCTACACTTTCTCTATAGTATGTATAGGTACTTAGTTTTCCAGACCTACATATTATATTTTTTTCATTTTCATCCTATTTTTCGAATATTTCACACACATAGATTAGCGGAATAGGAGAGGAGGTAAATTGTTTTGAAAAATAATCGAGCCTTCTTTCCTCGAAAATGAAAAATTTAATTTATCCACAAATTTCACATTCTTATTGCATCAGACTTCTTCTGAATAATACAAAACGTTCATTTATGTACAAAGAGGTATCTACTATTTTACAGGTTCTCAACGCGTTTGGTTTTGCTATCGTGATTTTACTGGGCCTTCTAGTACTTGGAATAAAATTCAGTTGAATTCTGTAACAGTTTCTGGTCGCAGGCGGAAGTTCATTAAATCAGCAACACAAATAAGGAAAAATGTGCGCCTGCAACTGCTCAAGCAGTGTACCACAACTACATCCATGTCGACATATGTACTTACCTATTGTAACATTTACCTACAGCTTACTTCTTGCTTCACTTAAAAATTTCCAAAATAATCCGCAGCTACAATAAAAAGACTTGGAGGAACTTTTTATTTTTATTTTTTTTATTTTATTTTATGTTGAATTTAGAACCTGATTTCCATACTTAATTGAGGCTTTTAAAATAAAAATTGACTTTTCGCTTTCTACATTTTTTCTGCAGAGCTTTACTTGGTTCTCATCGAGCACTCTACCTCCTCCATTGTGGGAGCTACACGTGGTTCAAATTTTCTCCATCGCACTAAGAATACTAGGTATACCCATACCTACCCATATGAACTCAAGTATATTTTATGGTTGTATTCAAGTTTTTGCAATATTTTTGGAGGAGGGGGTCCAAAAAGTTCAAAAATTTGGTTTTTTATTACGTCTCGGAACCTTTGGCACCAAATTGGTTTAAAATTTTGGATTTGAGGTTAAAATGCAATTTTTACAAAATTCAAGAAAATTGTTATGTTGGTATATTTCAGCACTCTCGCCCCCTTCTACTAAATTGAGGGTCATTGAAATCTAAATTGGACCAGTTAAAACTGCCCATAGTGTAAATAAGTAAGTTTTTAAGAAGCAATGCCTGGTAGCTATTTTATTTGTTATAATTGTACCATTAAAATTTACCGAATCGTTGAATGCGAATTGTGAAATGAATTTGAAGATGACTTGGTATCATTTTTATTTTCTCAATCACTGCCGTGATGGCAAAAGGATAATCCCCTTCCCCCTCCCCCAACCCACCGAAAAACGGGTTTCGCATTTTAGACAGAAAGGTAAACCAAATTATTCCTGGAATAATAACTTATGCTGTGCAGGCTTCTGTAATAAGACGAATTTAATGTAATTAATTTTTTAAATCATTTTTATACGTATGGAAAAAAAACTGCAAGCTTTAATGTTCGTCTCGATTTATGTTTTTTTTTTCACGTAGCTTAGGTAAGGTTTGAAGAACAAGTGCATCGCTCTGAGTGAAAAACCACGTGTTGTTACACATATGGTTGCGGTTGCACATAAATACTTGTAGTAAATGTGTAGTATTTTTTATTTGTAGTAAGATCTGGTGCACTTGTTATATGTATCTACGCTCTTCTTATTTTTTTTCAGTTGTACAACCGTAGATCAATTATATTAAAATAGAAAAAGACGCGTTCACCATACTAAGCTTAAACAGGTCCATATTTTGAGTAAATCATAATATCATGTGGCAATTTCAGTACCTACCTATCTCCACCTATGACCAACATGTCAGACTAGAGGAGGGAGACTCTTATTTATACCTTTAGATAGGTACTTAGGTAGGTACTTGTGTAAAAAATAAGTGTGTATGAATTTTTTTGCTGGCCTTCTCCCAAAAGTTGTCAGGTTTCATAGAAAAATGCCTCTGGCAATTTTAGTAAAAGCAATAGTGTCAAAAAGTGTCCTCCCTCCCGTTCCAAAAATTTTCGAAAAATTTGTTCAGGCATGTTTGGGTTTCAACGTAAACTTTGTCTAGGAAAGGAGAAGGGGTACCTCTATGTAAAAAAATTGTCACGCAGAAAGTAAGCACGAAAATGTTTGAAAAGTTAGGCCTCGGTTTTGATTTACATACGTACATTATAGGTACTATTTTTCTCGATTTTATTCAACTTTGAGGCTCCACAATACGAAAATTGATTTTTAAATATTTTTATCCGGGGGGGGGGAAGGTTAGCTACCGGCACTATATTTTTTCCAAAAAGGACAAACAAAAAATATGGAATCATTTACTCACCCGAGGCAATAAATTTATAGGGTGGAAGGTTGAAAAACTTGCCTCAGAGTATCGATTGAGTGGGGGGGGGGGGGGTGGAGGAGATTGCAATAAATCTCTATGCTGGCTCGCCGACGTAATTAAGTATTGTATCCAAATGCAGCGTTATAAAATGTACTCGTACTTATTACGTCGAGATCATCCAACTGTAACTATAGTAAGACTACCTCGTTTAGTCTTGCATTATACACATGCTTTGTTCAGCTTAACATGCTGTATTTTTAAAAATGTATAATAGATTTGAACCAGATGATCAAACCAAGAGGTTAATGGCAATGAATTTTATACAGTAGCGATTCCATTATAATGAGTGATAGAAAAATGTAAACTTCAAGTAACACGTGGACCTTCGATAAAGTACCCAATGTCGTTCATTTTTTTTCTTTTTTTTTTGAATCTTGTCGTAAGGCGCAGGCACGCCATTTGTCAACGCAGCTTTGATGTCATTGAACGTTCTTGGCTGCTGGGTGTTGTATCAAATTACATAATGTAGCCTATGTCAAAAAAAAATAAAATAAAAAGTAGGAAAAGCATTAGAAAACTGCCACTTGTTGGATTTGAAGTGTGTAGGTACCTACCTCAAGTTCGAATGAGGCACTCAAGTAGGTATTATAAATAGCCAATAGGCTATTGCATTTTTGAGAAATACGAGTATGAAAAAATGCAAAAGTATTCGCATTTAGTTGCCCAAAAAAGTCAGAAAAAGTGATACACGTGAATTTTTAAAGAAACCCTTCAAAATAACCTTCAAGTTGAGCTACCTAATATAGGAATTCCCGCTTGGCTAATTACCTATCGGTGATAATTTTTTGGTAAATCATCAAATCATCAGTAGGTATTTCAGCGAATAACCTGAGATTTTTCGGTCAATTATCTGATAAGGAATTCTTTGGTAAATCATCTAGTAATCTTCTGGTATAGGTTAGTGGTAGTTTTTTTTGGTAAATAAGTAATTTCTTAGTGAATTACTGGTAATTTTTTTGTTTAATTACAGGTAATTTTTTTGGTTAATTACAGGTAATTTTTTTGGTTAAATACAGGTATTTTTTTTTTGGTAAATTACTGGTAATTTTTTTGGTAAATTACTGGTAATTTTTTTTGGTAAATTACTGGTAATTTTTTTTGGTAAATTACTGGTAATTTTTTGGTAGTTTACTAATAATGTCTTGGCAATTCACTTGTAATTTCTTGGCAATTCACTTGTAATTTCTTGGTAAATTATTTGTAATTTTTTGGTAAATTGTTTGTAATTTTTTGGTAAATTGTTTGTCTTAATTTCTTGGTAAATTACTGGTAAATTCTGGTGAATTACTGGTAATATCTTGGTAATTTCTAGGTAATTTTATGGTAAAATACAGGCGATTTTTTTGGTAAGTTATCTGGAAAATTTTCGTTATAATCATCTGACAAGTTTCTGGAAAATTGCTGATATTTTTTTTTTTTTGGTAAATTACTCGACATTTTGGGAAATAAGAAATAACTACTGATTTTTAGTAGGTTATTGCTGGTAGTTTTCAGTATGTAAATTACGTTGTTTTTCTTGAATTGAAGGCGATATTTAGTAAATTGGAGGCAACACATTTGGTCAGTTACTGGTATTATTCAGTGAATTACTCGTCATTTGTCATTTTTGTTTAATTACCGGTAATTTTGTAATTTTTGGTATCTTTCAGAAAACGTGGGAAAAAATTGTTGAATCTTTAAAATTACTTCAGATGCTTGAGAATATGAGGAAAAGTGATTAATTTCTGACACTTTTGCAAACATTAAGGTAGACTTTTCAATTTCAAGTTCAACTCTTTTAGAACTTTGAATAAATCGTAATTGCACATCCAAGCATGAGCAGCAGATGCAAATTTGTATGTAATTCGTCTTCAAACAGAAATGTTCCCCGTCACGTTTCAGGCATTGTTATCGTATGTTAGTATAAGCTTGAGGCTGGTGCTGGTTGCCTGATAATATGATACGAATTCTAAATCATAATAATAAACCAAAGAAGTAAAATAAAAACAAACAAAAAAAAATTACAACATATGTTTTATTATCCACGCGCCTTTCACCATCATTTTCTTGTGTGTAGCGTATCTACTTATAAAAAAATACAAGTTAATTTTTTTGCCATTTTAAGCTATTATGTATGTATCCAAAGGCACGTACCAATTAGCTGGAACAGTTCCAGATTGTGTTTACATATACATGTGTTTTGTCGAACAAGTAGGAGGTATAATTTACCATTTATAGAAAATAATTTTGGTATTATTGAAGATGAATGGATGGTTCACAAGACACATGAAAATGCACGCGTATAAAAAAATGAATAAGTAAAATTTTAAAATTGTTTCTCATAAAAATATATGCAAGATGTCTAAAGATGTACCTATTATTAAGGACGAAATTGGCACATTGTGGCGCCGTTGGTGGTTATCTCGAAGTTGATAGCGATTCCGGATATATTTTGAAAATTCCTTTGGATTGCGTTGTCTGTACAAGTGTGGGCGATTCTTGGAAAAATATGTACGTACTTACATATCTAATTACTGATGTGAATTGCATACAAAATGCAAAATAATTAGTAACTTACTTGAAGTTGAAATATGTCAGAATGATGGCCCCCTATGTGAAATTTATCTTTACAATTTACAATGTTGCATTCAAGGAATTAAAGCGACGAAAAATTATATGATTATATTTTTTTAATGTGGCGACAAATATTTGCAGTTGTACAAATTTTTTCTATTCGCTCAGTAGGTACCCAAGTGATCACATGAAGTACAGCTGTATCAAAAAACTCAAAAGTATGCAAAAAATTTGCCAAAATTTTCAAATGTTTAACTTTTGGAGATTTCAAGTACATAAGTATGTTTTTTTTAATGTACTCGTAGGTACCTCTACCTACCTAATAACTATATAGTCCGTAAAAATGATAGCAATTAGTCTTGGAATTAATGCGCCTGTCATTCGAATCTGTGGGTGTGAGATCCAAGTGAATACTTACTTGTGGTTGAGACAGACACAGTTTTTATCAGTGGGTATTTTCAGGCCTAAGTAAGGACCTGTGGTTGAGTCAGACACAGTTTTCAACCTGTGAGTGTTTTCAGACCCAAGCAAAGGATCTGCGGTTAAGTCAAATCAGATTTCAATCAGTGGGTGTTTTCAGACCCATGTATTAAGGACCTGTGGTTGAGTCAGACACAGTGTTCAATCTGGGTTACATTCAAACTCCCCTTGCATCTTTGGTCATGGGAGACACTGTTTCAAATTCTATTTTTCTAAATATTGCCGAAAACCAACAAGAAACATGCTCAAACGTGGCCAAAAACGAACAATCAAAATTGTAAATTTTCAGCGAATAACCAGAAAATTTTTCAGTCAGTTATCTGATTATTCTTCGGTACCTAAGTCATGTAGTAATCTTCTGGAAGATTGGTGGTAATTTTTCAGAAAATATCGAGTAATTTACCGGTAAATTTGGTATTTTTAAAGTATATTATGGATAATTTGAATTTGTGGCTGAATTACTGGCGATTTATTAGTAAATTACCCGTAATTTTTTCTTGGTGAATTACTTGTAATTTTTTCTTGGTAAATTACCTGTAACTTTTCTTGGTAAGTTACCTGTAACTTTTCTTGGTAAATTACCGGCAATTTCTTGGTAAATTACTGGTAATTTCTTTGAAATTTACTAGTAATTTTTTCTTGGTAAATTACTGGTAATTTTGTGGTAAATTACTGTTGATTTTGAGGTAAATTACTGGTAATTTTATGGTAAATACCTGGTAATTTTGTGGTGAATTACTTGTAATATTGTGGTAAATTACTGGTAATTTTATGGTAAATACCGGGTAATTTTGTGGTAAATACCGGGTTATTTTGTGGTAAATACCGGGTAATTTTGTGGTAAATTACTGGTAATTTTGTGTTAAATTACTGGTAATTTTGTGGTAAATTACTGGTAATTTTGTGTTAAATTACTGGTAATTTTGTGGTAAATTACTGGTAATTTTGTGGCAAATGCTTGTAATTTACTAAAAATAGAATGAAAAATTACAGGTAGGTATTTTACCTAGAAATTACCAGTATGAACCAAGACATCACCAGTAGTTTACCAAAATATTACCGGTAAATTACCACAAAATTACCAGTAATTTACCACAAAATTACCAGTAATTTACCACAAAATTACCAGTAATTTACCACAAAATTACCAGTAATTTGCCAAGAAAAATTGTAATTTTTTATTGGTAAATTACTTGTTATTTCTTCTTGGTAAATCACTAGCAATTTATTCTTGGTAAATTAAGTAAGTACTTGTAACTTCTTCTGGGCAAATTACTTGTAAGTAATTTTTTCTTGGTGAATTACTTTAATTTTTTCTCACTAAATTTACTGGCGATTTCTTGGTAAATTACCTGTAATTTTTTCTTGGTAAAATTGCTTGTAATTTTGTCTTGGTAAATTACTGGTAATTTTTGGTAAATTAGTTACTGGTAATTTTTCGGCCAATTACTGGCAATTTTCGGGTAAATTCTAGGTAATTTTAAGGTAAAATACTGGTGATTTTTTGGTTAGTTATTGAATTGCAAGATTTTTTCTTGTAAAGGTAAGGCACTATAGCTTCACTCAGGTGAAATCGCTCGGCCATCTTTGGTGCAAAATAACAATAGAATTTTTATGAAACGTCGCAGTGACGTCACTTGCCGAACAGCTGTACTGTGCTGTGATTATGGGTGACATCATCATTTTGCACCAAAGGTGGCCGAGCGATTTCACCTGAGTGAAGCTATAGTGCCTTAGTAAAGGTACTGTTGTTTTCGGAGAATTGAAGGCAATAGATAGGTATTTAGTAAATTGAAGGCAAAATTTGGTCAATTTCTGGAAATATTCAGTGAACTACTCGTCAGTCATCATTTTTGTTTAATTACCGGCAATTTTGTAATTTTTTGTATCTTAGAAAACTTGTGATCAGATGCTTTTGCAAACATTAAGGTAGACTTTGACATTTCGTTATCATATGTTTGACGGAAAAAAACATATTCATCGATATTTAAAACTTGATAAAAACGAAAATTCCGAAAAGAAAAATTCTTGAGTACAAAAATACTTGAATTTTCACAAAATATAAGCAGAGACTTCAGAAGCGTAGTTGTAAAAATTTCGATTTTTGTCGTAAATCTCAATGAAATTAAAAGTTTTAGACACATGTGTTAAGTAGGTACCCACGTATTGTGATTTGATCCAAGTGAATGAAATTAAAATTACGAAAGGAAAAAATTTTAAGTTCACAAATGCTACAGCGTTTACTCGTATAACACTTTGAGCTTTTAAACATAAATGGACTTCGAACGCACAATTATGAAAATCACTTCACGGTGCCGTAATTTTTGGTAAAGTTCAAATTTCATGACTTCTGTGCAATTTGGTTCCGTGCGAGATTTCATGCTTCTGAAAAAAAATGTCGTGTAGGTATCTATTTAGCCTTTTCTTTTGATGGCAGCTATTTCTATAGGTATCCGTAAAACAAAAATAATTAAAAGAATATAGAGTTACCTAAAAACATGTATGAAACTTTGAATTTCGTCATAATGAGACAGATGAATGAAATAAAAGTCATACTCTGAACCTAACACCTACCCTCAGTACGTATTAAATTTGAGTGGGTACTAGTACTTATGTCCTGCAAGAAGTACTTTCAAACAGCAATAGTACAAAAATTGAAGAAGTAGGAACATAATATATTATTATTATACATAGACATAGACACACGATCAGCGAAAACACATATTGTAACAACCAGAAAGTATCCCCTATTTGAAAAAAAAAATGTAATTAATATCAGTCCGCTGACATGTATGTACGTACGTTCGTAAGTATGTACGTCTACGTACTACGTATTGCATCGTGTCCCTATAAAGATACAATCCTCAAAGAGCGGGGACATGCGTTTCTTTTCTTTATTTTCAACCACATGTGTTACATAAGACTTGCACAAATGATATTCCAAAATAATCGAGAGAAAGAGAGAAAGAGAGAGAAAATGAGTGGTTATCACTCATTAAAATTTTTGAACACTACAGTCTCAAGCAACGGCATCCAATTGTCAAATGTCACTCGTGGTACAAGGTACTGGTGTTCTTACTCTTATTTTCGTATCGCGATGCCTCTCGTAGATTTCAATATGCGCGCCAAACCGATAAATTTTCACTTTGAAGATCGAGATTCGGATTTTTTGTACGATAAATTCAACGAATCGAATATTATAAAAAAAGAAGTCGAATACGAATCGATTTCTAGTGACTGCAATAATTATGATCAGAATTTGGAAAATTACATGCTACATAATTTCAATATTCAGCCTCCGATTGTTAAACGTATGTTACCTTCGATGGTACCTGGTACGAGGAATTTTGTCGACTGCCCAGATGAGTTTGAAAAACATTCTTCCCTTCAAAATATGGTAAGCATTTTCGATTGAATTATTCTAATGTAAATTACGTATGGAATTTAGCCTTAAGCTCAATTTTTCATAATTTTTGAATACCATAACCCACTTTGATAATTCGAATTATTTAATTTTTAATTTCGAAATTTATCGATTAGATCTCAAATCAGACTTATTTGTCGTCTGATGTACCGAAATGCGAAGCAAATGAGAATTTTGGACATTTACTAGACTTCTCTGATTTTTACGATGATCTCAACTTGACCACTTCAACCGATGAATTGGAATGTCTCGATAATAATGATTTCGTAAATCAACTTTCTGATAACCAGGTACCTACTTGATATTTTTATTCGTTTTTTAGCATAAGTCGTTGAATTTTTGCTAACGAAATTTCAATTAATTTTTCTATTTTTCATATTTTTAAAGGTAGTTTTACCCCAAGATGAAAGTTTAGTCTTGACTGATCTCGTAGCTGAATCCTTGTCAGAAGAAACAAAAACATCCGAATGTGAAGATATTCCTCACTGGACTTCGAAAGGTTCTTTAATTAGACTAATAAAAACTGCGAAACAACTAATCGATTTGAATTCCATTATCTAATTCCATCTTACAGATTCTCATCAGTGTCACTGGGTCGGATGCAGTAAAGAACTACTTTCTCAAGAAGCCCTAGTTCATCACATCGAAAAAAATCACGTCGATTCGAGGAAATCGGATGAATTTGTATGCTTATGGCAACCCTGTCCGAGACTTTTGAAACCATTCAATGCTCGTTACAAGCTTCTAATTCATATGAGAGTGCATTCTGGAGAAAAACCTAACAAATGTCCGGTAAATATTGAAAATACCTACCTACGGAATAGTAGGTACCTATTTTACGGAAAATTAAGAAAATTTAAAACTGATTTGATGATTGACAGTTTTCAGGATGTACGAAAGCTTTCTCGAGACTGGAAAATCTTAAAATTCATCAGAGATCTCATACCGGAGAACGGCCTTATGCTTGTCAATTTGCTCAATGCTCAAAGGCATTTAGCAACAGTTCAGATCGAGCGAAACATCAACGAACCCATTTTGATCAGGTATGTAGTTTGAATTATGAAACTATATACACATTATCATTGAAGTAGGGTAATTTCATGCCAAATTAGTCACGTGTTGGGCTTATAGGTCATCCTATTATGCTGAAATTTTTTTTGGAGGGGGGTGGGGGCAGATATTGTGACTATTTTTGAAAATAAAATGAATACCTCATTTCGTTTTTGATGAGAGCAGGCAAACTTTATTTTTGAAGAGGAAATAAAAACCTAATTTTTAAAAAAAGTGCACTTTTCATTTCTTAAGAAAACCAAAAAAAAAAATAATAAAAACCAACTTTATTTTTGAAGAGAAAATGGAATATAAACTTCATAAAACAAAATTTTTTAAATTTCGCTACTAAAAAGTCTCTGGTATAAAACTTTGAACAAAAACTTTGTTCCAAAAATTGTTTTTCGTGGAACAAAATTTGTTCTTATCTTAAGATTTCAAAAATGAAAACTCAAAGAACAGAGGTTTTTATTTTTGAAAAAAAACTCCTCATTTTAGAACACTTATTTTTTCAAAAAAAAAAAAAAAAAATTATAGAAAAATTTTCCAATCAACTTAGAAAAAACAAAAACAAAATTATATATTTTGTGTGGGAGGGGGAGGGGAACTTCTTCACACAGGAAAATTTGTGGAAAAATTCTGTTTTGTGAACAACTCATTTTCGATCTCAATTTTTTTGAAAAAAAACACACCTACTTGCTTTAGTGATGGGTGAGGTGCATGAAAATGTTTTATGAGACTATCAATTTTTTATCCTAGACTCACAAATTGGCTCTCGGAAGCAATTGCAGGAGGGGCAAGGTTTGTTTTTTTTTCGACAGTTGGAATTTTTCGTCATAATGTCAAACCATAAAGTTCATTTGCTCGCTGAAAGTTGAAAAAAAATTGAAAAAATACATTTGCCAAAAATTTCAAAATTTTAGGGTAGCTCATACATTTTCATGGGAGATACAAACCCCCAAATTTTTTTCCAAAATGTGAAAAACCCCTCCCCCTCATTGGTCTTCAAAATTTCACGACGAGTAGGTTTTCTTTGTGGACTGATCACGCAGAATTACATATTTTTATGATCTGACACCAGAAAGCTTCACTTTAATTCAAAGTTCAAGAGTTTAATTATTTTTCTGCAACTTTTCTATGGAAAATTCAACTCTTTTCGCTCTATAGCATTTTTGGCATCCTTTTCCAAAGGTTCCAACATCCTTTCGTGTCAATTTTCAAGAAATTTGAGTGCCCATAGCGGAGCATGGAAGAATATATGTATTTGTACTCAGCACTCTCAAAAACGTTTGAGAAACGAAACGTCAAACGATATTTGACAGTTTTTTTTTACATTTTTACCAAAATTTCGATACTGATAAAACTGAAAGGTTTAGACCTTTTAGATTATTTTTTAACTATAGAATTTTTTCATTCGCAGAAACCGTATGCCTGTCAAATCGAAGGATGCAATAAACGATACACTGATCCGAGCTCGTTAAGAAAACATATCAAAATCCATACTTCAGTATCTCAAAAACATAAAACACTTCGTAAAATTGTGAGAATATATTTTTTTCCCCTAATTTTACGAGTATTCTAAATTTGAAAACTTGAAGTACATTTAATATTTTTTCTTTTCAGAATTACGTTAACATATCTCCTGTTGTGAAAAAACAAGTCAGTCAGAATGTTCTAGCAAAAAAAATGTTTGAGAAAGGTAATTAAAAAAAAAAAAAAAAAAATTAAACCAATTGCACAATAAAATTTATACAATTATAAACTATTTTATAAACATCCGAACCATTATATGCTTTTAATTAATCTCTCATATTTTTATCACAGACAAATTGAAGTCAAATAGAAAATCCAAACAACTAAAAGAACACATCACTCATCAAAAAAATAAATCACCAGAGTACCATGCAATTAAAACTGAGGCAAACGATTCGTCATACATATTGCCAGATGAATTTTCAATATATCCAGACCACGAATCATACGACGATTTTTCATCGCCTCAAGTTAAAAGTAAGTATAATTCTTGATGCAATAACATCATTTTCATTTAATTCAATGGAAATTGAAAATAGGTACTTGATGTGAAAATCTAATCATTTATTGATTTTGTTGCAGATGAGAAATATTTCGATAATTTACTTACAGAAAATATTCGATGCAAAGATGAATTTGATATGATCTCGACGAGTAAAGACTCGATGATGTATTTTGATCTGGAAAATGGACTATTTGGTGAAACTGAGGATATTAAAACGCAAGACGCTGAGTTTCATGAAGATGGCTTCTTCTATACTTAGAAAATTAGTAGATTAAGATAAGAATTAGATTTCTAGATTTCGTTTTTAATAGGTACACTTTATGGTCTCATTTTGCTTTCGTGAATGATCTCTTTATGTGATTGTATAATTTGTTTACATTATAAGGAAATCATTATCATTATATTGTGTGTGTGTGTGCGTTTTTTATGCTTGGTACTTATTAGGCACCTAATTCTTTCTTCTTTTTTTTTTTATATAAAAATGTGTTCTTTTCTGTACTGTAGGTACCTATCCCTAATGTTGGGTTACTTAATTGTATGTATACTTAAGTGTTATGAGAGTGCCTATTGAGCATTTTAAATGTACATATTTTCCATTTTTTCAATCCTTCTTTAGAATAGTTGAATGTTAGAAAATGAAATCACAGTGTTGTATTAAGATTTAAGTAGTCATGTTATCTTCAATCATGATCTCTTCATGTTCAAGATCTGTAATAAAATTATACTTGAAACGTGAATATTAATTTCATTCAATACCTCGCTGGTGAATAACAGAAAATCCAAGCTTGTAAAATTTCTGGGTTTAAAATACCTTTTTTTTTTATCAGATGGCAGCTAAAAAAATCAGTAACATAGGCAACCCATCCTGAGCACAGGTATCCATGTTTGCCCTCCATGGGATTTGAAGGGGCTTCGTTATAATTTCGAGAAAAGTTTGGGAAACCACTTGGTAGACCTATTCCATCAAATATATTCTCTCGATTGTTTTGTAGCCCCCCCCCCCCAAAAAGGTAAAATTTGATGCTTAAAAATTAAGCATTTCATTCCTTTTTTCTTATGCAAGTCAAAATTACCAACTTTATTTTCAAAAAAAAAGATTGAAAAAAATGAAGAGTGTTGAAGCGTTCAAAAATTTGGGTTTCGAGAGGTAAAAACAATGTTTGAGAAACTTTTTTCATTTTTTTTTTTTAAATTTTAGAATTTAAATGATGACTTCTTGAAAATTTACTGAAAAACCTCGAAAAATAGACCAAAAAGTGATTGAAAACCAGCCGAAAAAAGTAACAAAATGCAAGTAAAACATTTTGATCCGGAAAAAATTGCCAAAAAAAAAACCAGAATAACTATTACGATTTGAAATGTAGGTATTCAATGTTGAAACGTTGAACAACTTCGAGACTTTTTGACAATTTTTGGTAGCAAAGTAAGGATTTTGGCAATTTCTGGCGAAAATTGCAATCCTTGAAAAACTATAACGAGACTGTCAATTTTAACAAAAGGAATGGTTTTCTGAGTGTTTCTGATACAAAAAATGAGACATTTGGACATGAAAAAAAAAATTCTGAAAAAAAAGACTATTTACCTGGGTATTTTTAGAAATTTTATTAAAAGGCGAGAATTTTTTTACAATTTTTGGCAAACAGCAGGATTTTAAAAATTTTAGCAAATAAGAAGAACTTCGTGAGAATTTTGGCAAATTTTCATTTTTCACCGTCCACTGCAAAAAATTCTGTCGAGTAAGTAACCTTTTTTGTAGAGGTGAAGAAATTCAATTGTTTATAAATTTTCAAACGCCTGTAATTAAAAAATAAGTCTATTTTTTTCACTGATAAATGATCGTAATTTAATATCAAAATGTTTCAATACGACTTAATTTAATGATATGACGTTGAAGTGCGAGGAATAAAAATAAATACGTAGGTACGTCTATACTCGTAAGTATGTACAGTACGTAATGTACGCAATTTAAATGTAACCACATCCATTTATAACCAGCACGGTTACAATTGCCATGCTCTTGATCTTGCACAACCTGTTTAGTCAAATACAAGGAGCAACGAGCGTCCTATAGTCTGATCGTCGAGTAATTAAGTAAAATCCAACGTATATCAGCCAACAGGTTGACGTGCTCTTCAATCGGTAAGTAAGTAAATTAAACAGTACGAATTTACCTTGATACCTACTTGCGTTAATAAAAATCAAAATACCGATCGACAAACAGTCAGGTACTTCACCGTCTGTAATTCCTCATATGTATTTCTAGGTTACAAATACATACGAGTGAGTAAGAAGTAGAAGTAGGTAGTAGGTAAAAATTTGAAATTTAATGTTTCCTGGTCAAATCTACCGAGACGAATGGCACCTCTTTGCCAGCCAGTCCACGACAAGAACACGGAGAAATACGAATCGACGAATATGGACTACCTTGGCAGCTTGTGCAGCTGAGACGAAAGCTGAAAGCTAAAACAAGTTTGCTCGTAGTGGTTAAACCGACAACTTAAAACGTAGATACCTACCTAAGACGCAAAGTGCAAAAGCAAAGCTACTTTTTCTGCTGAACTATAGAGGCAAGCGAGCTGGTTAGTGACTCAAAATACGAGTACACACACGACACCAAGCAATTTTTCATTAGTTTGGTGCCTCGATGAACGTGTACCTGCAGCTTTTACATCTTGGTGGCAGCGGACGATAACGTTATAAGCACCTACATCAGTTTTTATTGTCAAATCACCGAAATCAATCGGCGGATCGATGGTCTGATCGGTCGGTCGATTGGTCCCTTTATCGATATCGGACACGGCGACCCTCAAAAACGTCAATCAGTCGACTTCGATGGATTTGCAAGCTAAACGCAAAAAATTACTCAGGAAATCGACGAAAGAAAATCAGGTAGGCCAATACCAATTTACCTTACTTATGTGTACATTACCTACTTCACTACCTGAAGCCCTGCGTTCCCTCGACTAAATGCATTTTCTCGCTCTCCCCCCCACTCAATACTATGTATCAACTTCAAACCTATGCTGTACTGAAAACTTTTTCATTTTTGCTGTTCCACCCCCCCCCCCTACTCGAAATATTCGAAACAACTTTTTGAGGGAGGGGGGAGAGATCTGTAGCCAGAATCGTCAATTTTCGCAACAAAATACTCGAAACTCTTTTTCGTCTTTGCTGCCTCGTCCCCTTCTTAAAATATTCGAAACCAGGGCTGTAGCCAGAATCGTAAACTTTTGCAACAAAATACTCGTAACTACGTCCATCTCTTTAAGTCGTCCAATAATTTCAAATTGCTCCAGAATAAGGCATGTCGATTTCAAGTGACGAATTGGAAAAGGATGTTTTCAAGTTAAAAAATCATAATTAAAAAAAAAATCCAAAATCACCAATTTTTGCAACAAATTACTCAAAACTTCCTCATCTGTACTTTGAATTTGACCGCTCGATGGATTTCCATAATTTTCTAGCCAATGTAGAGCATTCAGAGATTCTTCAGAGGAAGTGTCAAGATGGAGGCCTCCAAAACTGAAGGAAAAACAGGAAAAAATCATTCATGCACCAAATTGACACCACTGACTTTTTTGTTTTGATCATGAAACACGATTTTGGCAATTTCGACAAAAAAGAAGACTTTTTGACAATTTTTGAAAAAGGGGGACTTTCTGACAATTCTGACTAAAAACAGGGCCTTTTTTGTCTTTTTTTGATGAAAATAAACAGAAAACTTCGAAGCTGTTTTGATTTGAAAAAATTAATGTTTTTTTTTTAATGCCAATTTTGGAACAAAAATAGGACTTTTTTGACAGAAAGCCAAAATTTAATGCTTTTTGGATGTTTTAGCAAAAAGACAGCAATTTCATCTTAACAATTTTAGCAAAACAGGACATTAAAAATTTTGATAAAAAACCAGAATTTTTGACAATTTTGACAGAGAGGATGAGGACTTTTACAGTTTATAGCAAAAAACGGCCCTTTCCGACTACATTGACAAAAAAATGACCTTTCTCGGCAATTTTGGCAAAAAGCAGTTCTTTTTGGCGGTAAAAAACGAAATTTTTGAAAATTTGGCAAAAAATATGACTTGAGAAAATTATAATAGAAAAAGGAAATTTTCAAGAATTTTCTCCTCTTCTATTAAATTTTTTTTGGCAATTTTTCCAAAAAAAAGACTTATTGACTGTTTTGGTAAAAAAACATGACTTTTTTGACAATCTTATTAAAAATGGCTTCCTGAGGTGTTTTGACAAAAAAAAAAAGGAACTTCATTTGGCAAAAATCAGCGCTTCTTGACAATTCAGGTAAAAATTGGGGTTTTTGATAAAAATGGGACTTTTTGACAATCATGCCAAAAAAACAGATAATTTTTTGGCAATTCTGGCGAAAACCAGTAGGTACCTACTTTTTGACAAATAGGTATTTAGCTAATTTGAAAAAACTCGAAATTTCAACAAAAAAGTGTTTTTTTTGACAATTTTGACAGAAATAAAGACTTTTGACCATTTCTGCAAAAATGTGACTTTCTGACTTTTTTGAAGGACCTTTTTTTTTTGACAATTTTGGCAATAAATATTTACCTCGTACATTTTGTGGCCAATTTCCAAAAAAAGTGAACCTTTTAATTTTTTTGCAAAAGTTAGGATTTGATTCCTACTTATCAAACATTTTTACAAAAAATGGGACTTTTTGATCATTTTGGGTAAAAATGAGGACTTTTGACGATTTTTCCAAAAAAGGACTTATATTGGCTATTTTGGTAAACAAAAAACATCGACTTTTTTTGACATCTTATCAAGAAATGACTTCCTGATGTTTTTTGATAAAAAATAAGACATTTATTTGTCAAAGAACAATACTTTTTAGCAATTTAGGCAAAAACCAAAAATAAGTCTTTCTGACTGTTTTGATTTAATGAAAGAAAAAAAAACAGCCTCTTTTGACAGTTTTGGGAATAAATAGGTATTACATACACTTTTTGACTAATTTCCAAAAAAAGTGAACCTCTTAAATTTTTTGCAAAAGTTAGGATCTGATTATACTTACCTACTTATCAAAAATTTCAACAAAAAAAGGGGACTTTTTGACTATTTCGGGCAGAACTGAGGATTTTTGACAATTTTGCCAAAAAAAATGACTTTTATTGGCTGTTTTGGTAAAAATCAAGACTTTTTGACAATATTACCAAAAAAGAGCTTCCTAACGTTTTTTAAAATAAAAATTATGTTTTTATTTGGCAAAAATCAGTATTTTTTTAGCAATTCAGGCAAAAACAGGAATTTTTGATAAAAATGGGACTTTTTGACAATCATGTTAAAAAAAAACCAGAACTTTTTTTTGACAATTCTAGCGAAAAACAGTAAGTACCTATTTTTTGACAATTAATATTCAGCAATGTTGAGACATTGAAAAACTGAAAATTTCTACAAAAAAAGTGTTTTTTTTGTGACAATTTTGGGAGAAAGAGAAATAAAAACTTTTGACAGTTTTAGACAAAATGGGACTTTCTGACTGTTTTGATTTTTTTTTAAATCTAGACTTTTTTTACAATTTTGGCAATAAATACTTACCACAGACTTCTTGTCAATTTCCAAAATAAGAGAACTTCTTAAATTTTTTGCAAAAGTTGGGACTTATGTTATTTATGATTAAGTATTAAAAATTTTAACAAAAAATGGTACTTTTTGACAATTCTGACATAAATGAGAACTTTTGACAACTGTGCACAAATTAGGAGTTTTTTGACAACCATGCAAAAGAAGAGGCCTTTCTATACATTTTAACTATAAAGTATTTTAGCTAAAATGGAACTTTTTGAAAATCCCGATAAAAAAACGCTGCCAACTTTTTTCCCGCAATTTTAGAAGAAAAACATAAATTGTTGATCATTTTTACAAAACATTGGACTGAAGGCAAAAACAGCATATTTTTCTGCTGGGTACTTTGGCAAGGAAACAGACCTTTTTTGACAATTTTGAAAAAATGAGTAAAACAAACGTAAGAATACGGAATTCCCAATTTTTCGCTCACCCATCCATATCGCACTAAAGAGTACATTTCTCGCTGACTCTTGTTACATATTTGTTGTCCTTGCTCATGAGTTGTTCACAGACCGGTATTTATTCAATTCCCCGAAGAGCCAGTTTTTTAAATTTTTTTTTTTGTTATTGTTACATTTTTATTTTTATTTAGCTGAGTCGAATGCCAGAATGCATGACTGTACCATACTCGTACATAAAGTCGTATACTTAAAACCGGAAACCAATTCGAATAAGTAAAAATACGAATATAAAAGCGAGTGCGACGCGTTGTTTTGTAATCAAGAGTGGGTGAGAGGAGGGGACAGCCGGACAGGGGACACGCTCTCAAAATTTCATATCAGGTACAGAAATACAAACATGCGAGATCTTAGGTAGGTAGTTTGAAAATTTTCAAAAATGGTAGATTTAAAAATCTGCTAGAGCCTCCAAAACTGCTCAAAACAGTTCGAAACCATTCCCAATCGATTTGACAAGTCAAAAGAAGGCTTTATCCCACATTTCAGCTTTTTAGGTCAATTTGATAAAGTTTTTTTTTGTCTCGGTCCAAATTTGATTTTCAAAATTCGCCAAGAATCCAAAAAGGGCACCTTACCTCCCGAAAATTTATATTATCGTCATCTAATCGTCATCCTATTTTATGCCAATTTTTCAAGATACATTTGCAAATCGACTCATCCACAAACAACGATGGCAACGGGGGTAATCGTCACAGCGACGGCGACCTTACCGGCTACGCCCACAACGACGCCTTCAACACCAACTCAAACGCAACCATCGCCACGAATTTTCCGAAAAAATTGAGCTTGGAAGAAAAAAAATATTTGTTAGCGGTACGAAATGGGAATTTGGCCTACGTGAAAAGGTAAGCTGGTCATGTATCTCGATACCGTTGTCTTTGTCTTTGTTATATTTTTCAAATTAGTTGGCCTACTTTTCACTTGCTGCAGAGTGATCGAAGATGCTCGTAAATGCGCTTTGGATGCGAATACCGGTTCAAATGAGGATCAAGTGGATATAAATTGTGTAGATTCGTTGGGCCGAGGAGTGATCACGTTGGCTATTGAAAATGAAAACCTCGAGATGGTCGAATTACTCATCGTAATGGGCGTTGAGCCGAAAGATGCTCTATTGCATGCCATAAACGCTGAATTTGTCGAAGCAGTCGAACTACTATTGGAATATGAAGAGCTCATCTATGTCGAAGGTCAAAAATATGTAAGTTGTGGCCTCACATTTGCGTCAAAGTTCAATTTTTTTTCCTTTAAATTACTCTCACCTGTGTATTTTGGTGTGTGCCTTGTCCAGAGTTGGGAAAAAGTCGATTGGAGTACAGCTGTTTTCACTCCTGATATAACCCCTTTGATTTTGGCTGCGTGTAAAAATAATTTTGAAATTTTGAAACTTTTATTGGAAAGAGGAGCAACAATACCTAAGCCACATCATATCGGGTAAGAATGCTCAAAGTTCAGTATAAAGATTCAGATGTATTACGTATTAAACTTCCATCTACTGATAATTAATCTACTGTTGAATCAGTTGCGAGTGTTCCATTTGCTCTCAGGAATCACGAAACGATTCGCTGAGACATTCCATGTCTAGAGTAAACGAATATCGTGCATTGGCCAGTCCGTCTTTGATTTCGCTTACCAGTGACGATCCTATACTGACATCTTTCAAGTTGTCTTGGGAGCTACGCAAACTGGCCAAGGAAGAGACCGAATGCCATAAAGAATACACAGTGAGTTGAATTTTAAAAAAATACTCGTACGAGGGTTGATCAAAATGTTATTAGACTTAACCTATATTTCATGTTTAGAATAATCGTAGCGAGTTCGTAAACATACCATTGGAAAGAGCAAACCTTCCTCTACAAAATAAGCGTATACGGAGTTTTCTAGATGAAGTAGTTTCGAAAGTAGAGTGGTTTAAAGAGAGGTACCTCAGGTGACTTCGGCGCATTTTTGATTTGATAAAAAAAATGTACAAAAAATGCTCAAAAATTTTATTTGACGATTCTACGGCTTACTTTGGAGTTAAATTAGTGTCCCCTTCAAAATATTGACCATTCTGAGCGATACATTTCACCCAACGGGTTGTCCACTCTGTAAAACACTTCGAGAACTCTTCCTTCGGTAAGATGTTCAAAAACATCGAAACCATCAAAGCCAACGTCATTGAATCGCTGCGCAAGATACTGAAGGAGGAGTTCTCGAAGTGTTTTACAAAGTGGACAACCCGCTGGATGAAATGTATCGCTCAGAATGGTGGATATTTTGAAGGGGTCACTAATTTTAACTCCAATGTGAGCCGTAAAATCGTCAAATAAAATTTTTGAGCGTTTTTTGTACATTTTTTTTATCAAATCAAAAATGCGCCGAAGTCACCTGAGGTACCTCTCTTTAAACCACTCTACTTTCGAAACTACTTCATCTAGAAAACCCCATATACGCTTATTTTGTAGAGGAAGGTTTGCTCTTTCCAATGGTATGTTTACGAACTCGCTACGATTATTCTAAACATGAAATATAGGTGAAGTCTAATAACATTTTGATCAACCCTCGTATGTACCTAATGTATAGTCTTTATAAATTGCTAACAAAAATTTCGCTCAATGATATCTAGGAATTGAGAAAACAGTGTCAACAATTCGCTGTCGATTTGTTGGATCAAACTCGAAGTTCGGAAGAATTGGTCATCATTTTGAATCATTACAATAAGGATGACGACGCTTATGACAACGAAGACTATAAAGAGACTTGTGTGGGCAAATGCAAATGCACACCATCGCCTACTATGTCATCTGAAGATATAGTCAAATTACCATTAATACAATTAGCCATCAAGTACAGACAGAAAAAGGTTGGTCTACGTCGACAGTCCACCACAAAAGAGAGGAAGGGAGTTAAGGGATTGGCAACAGTACCAATTTATTTTTAGATACCTATCCACAAAATATGTATGTATAAGGGTATATTTTGCTCTATATTATTTACAGTTCATAGCTCATCCCCACGTGCAACAGTTACTGTCGAAAATCTGGTACGACGGACTTCCAGGCTTCAGAAGCAAATCCTTGGTACAGAAATGTTACAACATCATCGTGGTGGCTATTCTGTTCCCTGTTTACTGCATATCTTACATGCTGTTCCCAGAATCCGAATTTGGTCGAACTATACAATTACCCATCATGAAATTTCTTGTACACGTCACATCGTACCTTTTCTTCTTAGGTAAGTTTCATCGATGCTTCCGGACATTTAAGGTCAATTTTGACATCAACAAATACTTGAAAATTTATCTATTGGCAGGATTGTTGATTCTGGTCTCTCAACGTGCCGAAGTGCTGGTTATTCAGATAATTGGTACCGACAGAATGAAACAAAATCTAGTCAAGTCGATGCAAAAACAACGTGGAAATCTGCCTACTTACTTGGAATGGAATGTACTGATTTACGTTTTAGGTATGTACGTAAATTCTTAAAAAATGCTCAAAATACATCGGAATATTTCAATTTTTCGCAAAATGTTCACCCATTTTTAATGCGAATTAATTTCAAAATATTTAATAAAAAGGTGTCTCATTTTTCAAATTTTGAAAAAAAAAAGAAAACTAAAACTCATAATTTCTATATTTTTTAAAAAAGTTGAAAATTCAAACGAATTTTATCAAAAAAAAAAAAAAAAACAAAAAAAAACAAACAATGATGCACGTTTAATTTTAAAATATTTTAAAATCGCAAAATTTTGAATATAGGTGCTTGATTTAAAAAAAAATAAAAACTAGGTACTTGGATCAATTTTACGGTAAAAAAATTTCAAAACTGCTCAAAAGAAGATTTCATATAAATTTTTAATTTCCTACTGGAATTTTAACCCATTTTGTAAAATTGCATAAGTAACACCCCTTTTAAAAAACGCGATAATTTTCATCAATTTTGAGCTCTAAATGTTTCAAAACTGCTCAAAAAAAGTTCTGATTGGAATTTTTGATCTTTTGCTGAAATTTCAATCCATTTTGAAAAAATCCTGGATAGGTATATCATTATAAGATAAGTATCTCATTTTGGCCTCAAAATTCTTCAAAACTGCTCCAAAAAGTTTGGATGAAAATTTTTGATTTTCTGATGAAATTTTAATCGATTCTGATGGATATCATGACACCGTTTTTTCTACAGCCAGAAAATCTTGACCAGAATTGGATTGAAAAATTTCAAAAAAAAGCTATAAAAATGTTCTGAAGAAAATTTTGGATTTTCTTGCGAAATTCCCATCTATTTTGATAAGTTGCATGATACTTTTTTAGGAAGTCCCAAAAGTCATGACCCAATTTTGGAGCTCAAAATTCTTCAAAAATGCTCAAAATATTTTAATTTTTCACAACATTTTAACACATTTTTTATGCTTATGTTTATGTAAATAAAGTTGAGCATTCAAACAAATTTCAACAGAAAAAATCAACGCATACTAAAATTTCTAATGAATTCAAAATTCCAAAATTTTGTGTAGGTATTTTAAAAAAAAGTAAGAACTTTAATTTTTCGAGAACTTGGAAATATTGTATCAAAACAATAAAAATAGAAATTTCAACTTTCAAAGTGTACCCTATTTCACCACATTCTCAAAAAAACAGAAAAAACGAACACATGAGAATAAAAATTAATTTAAAAAATACTTTCAATTGGAGCCCCCCTTCACCCCCCCAAAATCTATCCACCGCAAAAGTTTCAAAATTCCATTTTGAAAATTATTAAAAAACATTTCTTTTTGAATACTTACTTGAAAAAATTATCTCCTTGGAAATTCCGTCAGGTTAAATAAAACTTGATGAAAAGTAATTTTGAAAAAATCTCATATTTTCAATCAAATTGAATTGAAACGATTTTTTTCGAAATCTAAAAAAAAACACTTTTATCTATTTAGGTTCTTAGAAGTTTGGAAAAAAAAACAAAAAAAAAAAACAGAAAACTCAACGCAACCTAAAATTTGAAAATAAGCTAAGTTTAAATAAAATGTAGGCCTATTTGTTTTCGAGTTCTTCAAACGCATTCCTTCCTCAAATTTCAAAAAAAAAAAAAACTCTCGAGTTGAAAACAATAAAAACGAACATTTCAGAGCTAAATTTTGAAAAAAATGATCACTAAAATTTCAATAAAAAAACAAAAAAAAACTAAATGCGAAATATTTTTGAAAAAAGTTATAGGTAAATAATTTAACCAAATTCCAAATTCAAAAAAATTGATGCTGTGTAATTTTGAAAAATTCCAAATTAACAACAAACAAAACCTGTTTAAAAAAAAGTCCCCATCGAATTTTGAAAAAAATTATACTTTTTTAGGATAATTTTTAAAAAATGTCCTTATAGGAACTTGCTTTCAAAACAATAAAAACGAAAATTTTTAGGAAAACTTCTAATGATTTTGTTTAAAAAAGAGGTATAGAAATATTTAATATTTTTACAGATTTGAAAAAAATTCAAAATTTCACTCTAAATCGACCAAACTGATGAAATTTTAGCAAAAAATTGCATAGATAATGCAGACTCGTCTACAGTTATACAAGTTTTGAATTTGTAATTTATGTGTTTTCAAGGATACATTAAACAGCAAATATTGGAGATGAGAAAAATTGGCGTCGAAAATTACGTACGTGGCAGTCTGTGGAACGTACTGGAAGTGATAAAAAATGTAATCTACATGTTAGTAGTGGGACTTCGAATTTACGCATACGTCAGCGAGCAGATGGAAATACAACGAGATGCCAGCACCGCTTTCATACCTCGTGAGAAATGGGACACCTTTGACCCTGAATTAGTAGCCGAGGCACTTTTCGCTACCGCCAATATTTTAAGGTACCTACCTACCTACCTACCTAAGTACCTGCCTACCTACTTACCTAAATATTAATTTTGTAAGGATTGAAAATCTACATTCAGGAGTGTTGAAAATTTTTGTATTTATTTGCAGTGCGCTGAAACTGGTTCATATATTTTCGGTCAATCCACACCTCGGACCTTTACAAATTTCTCTAGGCAGAATGTTTATCGATATTTTGAAATTTTTTTCCATCTACGCTCTGGTGTTATTTTCATTTGCCTGTGGTAAGTGTACATATATCTAGTCTATGCATTCCCATGTACAATAACTACTTGTATAAGTTCAGAGGTAAGCCGCAAGTGTTTGGGGTTTAAAAATGGAACATTTATACAGGTCTAAACCAACTTCTGTGGTATTACGCATCACTGGAACGTAAAAAATGTTTCACATTGCCCAACGATACTCCAGACTGGGAACATGCCGCCGAATCATGCACGAAATGGAGAAGTTTTGGAAAGTAAGCGTCCATTTTGTTATCACGTTCTTGCTCTTGAAAGGAAGGTATCTCAACTCGCACATACATTTTTGAATTGGATAGAGCTAAATTGAAAGAGCATACAAAAATATATCATTTGCCAAAATTTCAAGTGTAAAAGTGCATTTTTTGATAATTTGTTGAATTTTTAAAAACAAAAGCCTAAAAATGAGAAAAAAATCAAAATCTCACCAAATGGACCTAAGAAGCTGAAAAAATGGGATTTTCAAAAATTCACTGAAGACTCCAAAATACCTTGAAATTACCTCTAGTCGATTCAGCATGATGAAATTAAGGTGCAGAGTAAATTTCAGCTTTCCATCTTCATTTAATGAAATTTTGTAGAAATTTCAATTTTTAAAGATCGGTCGAAAGAACCAAAACTGCTCAAAACGATTCGAGACTGTTTTCAATCAATCTGATGGGTCGAAATTGGCGTATAGTATCTGGAAATTTATTTTTCTGTATTAATTTGATGTTATGTATTTGATTTTTTTCTCATTTTTAGCCCTTTGATTTTTGAAAATTACACCAAAAATCAATAAAATACACTTGAAATTTTGGCTTCTGATATATTTTTACATGCTCTCTCCATCCAGCTTGGTCCAGTTCAAAAAAACTGAACCGAAAGTACGTAGATTGTAGTCATATGCTTGTGTACTTGCAGCTTATTCGAAAGTTTACAAACGTTATTCTGGACTGGATTCGGCGAAGTAGGAGTAGATAGTTTCGATTTGGCTGGAATAAATCCGTACACCAGATTTTGGGCTCTACTCACCTTCGCAGCGTATTCGGTTTTAAACGTTACCGTGTTGTTGAACTTGCTCATCGCCATGATGTCCAATTCGTACTCGATAATAGCAGTAAGTGCTACAAACTCTGAAAAGCTTAAAAACGATGATCTGATGAGTTATATGTATGGTTCGTTTTGTTCAAGGATCAAGCCGATGTCGAGTGGAAATTCGCCAGAACCAAATTATGGATAAATTTTTTCGATGAAAAATCCACCTTACCGTCACCATACAATGTTTTACCTACTAAGAAAACGTTTCGATACGTTTGGTCACTTTTTCGACGATTCGCAAGACTATTGTGGAGGTTGCTGCAACGACTTCGACGATTACGACGATCCGATTCAACGCAATTGCAGAAACAGCAGCAACAACATCACCATCAGTCGTCAGTTTCGGTAAGCGACTTGTTTTTTACACTTTGAAGGCCCTTGGTTTCGACTCCTTTGACCCAGTGGTCTGAAATTTGTCATGAGATACCCCCTCCCCTCCCCAGAAAAAAATTGGTAAAACTGCTTTTTTCAAATTTTAAATACATAAATAGGTCAATTTTTTCCATTAATTCATAGGAAAAACGACACGGACACCGGCGTCGCCGTCAACGAGTGCACTCAAATTCGTACCGAGGCCAACCAAATGGCAGCTTTTCTCGTGTAATGCGAGCTCTGGTATGGCGCTATATGTCTGCCAAGCATAGGGAATGCGAAACTAATTTGGTAACCGAAGATCATTTGCAAGAGATTAAAAGCGACATAAGTGGCTTGAAATTTCATCTACTGGATGCATTGGAGAAATGCTCCACCACCAACATGACCACCACCGCCACCGCCACCGCCACCGCCGCTGCCGTTGCTGATGAGCGTGAGAAGCAGCGAATCAGGCCAACCACCTTATCCCTCTCGAGTAAGTAATTTTTTGAGGGAAATATGCCTACATGAAAATTTTTAAACCACACAACAAGAAATCACTGGAAGCCTTCAAATTTCAGGGGTTGAGATTCGATTATTGATGAATTTTTAAAAACTCAAATTTGAGTTCACATAATGTTCAAATTGACATAGGTTGAATTTGTTTGCACCCTATTTTAGACCTCTCGAGTCGATTGGGGGTGGTTTCAGGCCATTTTGGAGCCTCCCGCGGATTTTCAGATTCAACAGTTTTTGAAAAAATTCTGTAATTGAGGTGAAAATGAAATACATATGTACACTCTAGGGTGGTCCTTAACTACATGGTAAAAAAAAATGTGCGATTTTTTCCGCTCCCACCCCCTAAAGTGGTGACCTCGGGTGAGAAAATAATTCCCTATTTTTTATTTTTTCCATTTTCGAAAAATTCGGGCTGCGGTGGGCCCCTCAATTTTCAAAAATTTGAAAAAAACCTAATTCAAAGAAAAATTTTCGAAATTTCAAAATCTCGAGTTCCATCATCTCTAGAAGGTCCTTTTGAGTAAAAAAGCCTCTCATGGCGATTTTAGCCCCCTCCCATGAAAACCAAGCCCACAATAGCTGAAATTCGTATATTATGTGAGATGTCCTAAAATTGGTTGTTTTTGGTCTTTCCTCCTTCCAACCCCACAAAGTGGTGTCCTTTGGTTAGAAAATAATTCCCTATTTTTTATTTTTTTCATTTTCAAAAAATTCAGGTTGCGGTGGGCCCCTCAATTTTCAAAAATTTGGAAAAAAAACCAATTCAAAGAAAAATTTTTAAAATTTCAAAATTTCGAGTTCCATCGTCTCTAAAAGGTCCCTTGTGAGTAAAATAGACTCTCATGACGATTTTAGTCCCCTCCCATGAAAACCAAGCTGACCCCATCCAGAAAAGCCAAACTACAAATTTCAGTTATTCTGGTGGGGTCAGCTTTTTCTCACCCGAGGTCACCACTTTAGGGGGTGGGAGCTGAAAAAATCCCAACTTCAAAAATAAGGACCACCCTAGTACACTCATTGTCGGTTAAAATCCAAAAGAGCTCCTTTCAGGAAAACATAGTGAAATCGGCACTTTCTCCAATTTTGACGAAACTCATCCAAAATGTTAGTTTTGAGATAAAACCATCTCAAAAAATTTCTAGTCGACCCCCCTCCCCCACCCGAGAAATGTGTCCATACATGCTCAATATATAAAATTATCGCTCTCAGAAGGGGGCGTGGTCAAAAAGTTTTGAAACTTTCATTAAAAAATAGTCACCAGATAGGTGCGTTTGTAAAATTAATTTTTTTTTTCATATTTAGGGTTGAGGAGAGGGTGGGGTGGTTGGTTGAAATTTAAAAAATTTGTAGAAAAAAACGGAGAGGGGCGCCTCTGCGAAATTTTTTCAGAAATTTAATTATACCCCAAGGAATAACATATTTTATCTTTTGTGGAGCTCAAAAATCGGGGCCACAAGCCACAAAAAATTTGTGTTCAGACTTTCAAAGCCACATTTTTTGGAAAAATGAAATTTCAAGTCAAAGATGACTATTTTCCCTTTTTGAGCTCCAAAGTGGGTAATTAAACAAATTATTCGGTGGCAAACATTAAGTAAACTGCATTTCATAGCAGGGGTCAAGGGGGGTCAGGTCCCCTAACCACCCTTTCGAAGAATGGGAATTGAATTTTGAGCACTTATGGGCACATTTCTCGGGTTGGGATGGGAGGGGGGTTGACTCAAATTTTTTTTTTAGGTTTTACATCAAACCTAAAATTTTGTAAGAGTTTTGTCAAAATTGGAGAAAGAGTCGATTTCACTATCTTGTCCAGAGAGGTCATTTTCTCCAGTGATTTTGTGATGAAGTGAAAATCCACTGGAGGCTTTAGAACGGTTCAAAATTATCACCAATCGACTTGAGAGGTCGAAAATAGACTATAAGTATTCACATATCTGATTTTGCAAGTTGTTTTTTTGCATTTTTTGCATATTACTTAATTTGAAAACCTGAAAAAAATTCTTTCAAGTTTTTGATATTACCTACGTTACACTTTTGGTAGGTACTTTTTTTTATTGGTTTTAAGGTCCAATCACCATTTTTGCAATAATTTTCATTTTACAGCGCCAGCTACAACGACAGTACCTTCCAATAAAAAACAACGAAGTTGGCAAAGGCAGCTGATGAACGATTTTCATGTCGGTCTCATCACCAGACGCTATAGAGAAAGTAACGAGAATACGCCTTCTCCAACCACAACTCCGCAAAAACATTTGCTAAAATTCCATAGTTTAAACAGCGAGCAAGTCTTATCGCTGTCTTTGAAAAAAACACAGAGCGCCAGCTTGCATGGTTATTTTCAAAATCTAAGTGTTGCAGACGGGAGCGCCATTGATGGCGTGAAAAACGACCAAACAGCTGCAGCAAGCGCAGACGAAGCTACCAAACAACAGTAAGTAATGACTGATGAGAAACTCTGATCTTACGAGGGACGTATCCAAACTTGCGGTAATAATTTTGAACCGGACGAAACTAGATCGAAAGAGCATGCTGAATGTTTTCATGTGCCAAAATGCATTTTTCCATTTTCGGTGAATTTTTGAAAATCAAAGGACTAAAAATAAGGGGAAAAAATCAAAAATTCAACAAATTGGCCCAGAAAGCTGAAATTCAGTATGTGCCTTATTTTCAACTCGCCAAATCGATTTGAAACGGTTTCCAACAGTTTTGAGCAATTCTGGAGCCTCCAGCAGATTTTTAAGCGTTTTTTTTTTTTTTTTTTTTTTTTGGAAAACTGTAATCTCCAAGAGGTTATTGGAGGCTCCAAAACGACGAGAAATCACCTTCAGTCGACTTACTAAGTGAAAATCTCATGTTTCATTCTGGAGGCTCCAGAACTGTTGAGAATGGTTTGAAACAGTTTCCATTCAAATCGTAAAATCGAAAATAGGGTACATACCAAATTTCAACTTTCGAAATTTCCCCATTTTTGGCCCAAATTTGATTTTCTAAAATTCACTCTGGGATTTGAAATTTTGACTGATGATACATTTTTGCATGATCTTTCGATCTAGCTTCGTCTGGTTAAAAAATTTGTGCGTCAGTTGAGATGCCATCCCTTGTAAGTAGATTGTGAGCGAAAAAACTGACCCAAATTCATGTCATATTGTGTTATAGTTCTCAGATTGGAAAATGCCGCAGTGAAGAATCTTTGAAAAAACAAATGCAACTGCAGAAAGCCATTGATGAAGCCGCCATCTCCACTGGAACCATAAAGGCGACTTTGTCGCAATCCTCCATCCTCCCAACTGGTTCCACCGCAGACACAGAACGCGAGGAGCCTAAATCGTTGACACGCGATCTTGTAAAAACTGTTCGATTTGAAAGCTAAGAGCGAATAGGATGAATTGGTCGAGTTCCAATAATTACCTAAATTCTATTTTAACGTGAATGCAGGCGAATTCTTTTTCATGACGTGTGCTCTTGATAATATGACGTCATAGGGCATACCAATCTGCATATCTTATCAGTATTTCTGTTTTTCCGGTACCTTTATATAGTTTTTATATTCTTCTACTTCAATTCTTAATTTTTTCTTAATAAATTCTTACCGAAAAAAATGACGATGTTTCTCTCTTTATAGCTCATCATACGAACAAAACAACAATACCTAATATTATTAAAGAAATTATTATACCTTATTTGAGTTATTGGGGGAAGGGGGGGGGGTTCTTTTATGGAAAACAAAAAACAATAATCATGAACACTAGAAAAAATATTTCAATTTTTGAAACTCATTATTACATAACAAACCTTATATGTAATTGAAACCAAAAACCAAAACATCTTCCTGCAGTGAAGGCAGAATGCAACACTGATTCACAGCAGGCAGAAGTTTTGCATACTCGATGACGAATTTTCACCTCATTTCTCGAGATCTGAACAGAAAACTTTCCTCCAGTGGAAGGATACAGAACAGATCTGAAAAAAAATTAAGAGCACTCTACCCGTAATATGTATATTTGATAACTCAAGGCAAAACTGAATTGACCATTTGGATCATCGTCAACATACATAAGAACGTGTAAACAGTATGATCTACGTACATTACGAATTTACAATTACATTCAACGTTACCATAGATGACCTATTACAATCCAAAAAATATTTACACGCACGTCAACTTTTTTAAACATAATACAGCCAATTTTTGATTGATTTCTTAATACCACAATAAGTACCGAATTCTTCTTTCAAATCGTTCGATTTATTCGACTTAACTTCTACTAAAGGCTGATTGTCTATGTGGAAACGATGTTTACGATAGTTCATGATTTCATCTTTGGTCAAGCCATACTCCATGATGTGCTGGTCGTCGACAGGCTCGACAAACTTGTGTTTGATTAGCTGAGCTCTAACTTTAGGCTTGGTCTTTGTCTTTCGCAATGAGCGTTTACGTTTCAGCGATGGTTTGGCATCCGGCGGCTGCGTGGCTGGTCCGGTTGGCTTATGTACGGACATTTCGTCGACCCACGAAGGCATTCCGGTAGCTTTTCTTTCCTGGCCGAACATGATTGGCGCGTTATCAATCGATTTCAATTTCGATGTGTACTCAGGTCGATGATCCGATCAATACTTGTTGGTAGAAGCTCATGTAAAGCTGCAGCTGATCGCTAATTCGATTGCTAAGTAAAATTATGAGAATTTTTCGCTTCGTTTATCGTTTTTAATACGTGGGAACTAGCTTCGATGTTCTCAACATTCGTATACGCGTTGTCGAATTGACGTCCGTCTTTTGTTCTTTCCCAGTCTGAGATTTCCTCAGAGATGATCGACTTTGAAGCTTTTATACCTATGTGTAAACTGAATCCTGCCTGGAATATAGTTCATGTAAATCATGTTCTGGCTCATTGTCTATTTTCTATGGGAATTACCAGCTCAGTTTACGAAATTGGAGGGCATATGTCAGGGGTGGAAATGTAAGTAAGTAGACCATATTTTATAATGGAGGCACAAAATTTGTTATTAGACATTTTTAAAGCATGGGAGATGTTCGAAAAATCACATGGACCGAGCACAGGTGAGGTTCAAAGGGACAGGGGGATTCGGCTTTCCACTTTTCAAAATTCAGCCATCTGGTCGTTCTTTGTATGAGGTCATTTTCATTCTTAATTTAACCTCATCGAGAGCAAAAATATTATTATATTCGAAACTCCTGGAAGAGGAAGAGAGCCTCAAGTTTGAGCTTTTCCAGTTGAGATTTTTGTCTTCAAAAATCTTGAAAATCATGATCTCATTTTGGCTTTCAAATTTTTCTACACAAGCTGTTCAAAAATTATTTGATGGAAAAATATCAACTTTCTACCGAGAATTTAGCCTGTTTATGAGAGATCGCAGGATACTTTTTTCAAAAATGTGAAAAATCATGATCAATTTCATGCTCAAAAAAGCTTTGAAAGAAGTTTTTGGTTTTCTGCTGAAGAGCCGAAGTATTAACCCATTTTCATGGGTCATAATGACATCTTTCTCAAAAAACCTTAAAAACGTGACTCAATTTTGGGTCTCAAAATTCTGAAAAAATACTTTTATATAGGTACATTTTCCTCGAGATGTTTGAATTTTTTTGTAAATTTCAATACATTTTGATAGATTAGGCACAAGGGTAATTCTCAGAAAAAGGTAAAATTCGTGTACATGGCAAATTTCTCAACGGTTTTAGCATGAATTTTTTTTTTTTTTTGGTCCATTCAAGAATGACCCCGCACACATTTCACACATGGTATTGAGGTTTTTAGACCCTCCTTTCATTGGTGTACATTTGATTTTATACCCCAAATGTCCTTCGACTTGGCTGTCACACATCATGTTTTTGAAAATGAATGTTATAAAGTGTCATGAACTTCATTTTTTTTTGGAAAAATTGACACATTCTCATTATCATAGAACATGAAGGTCTCTTATTGTGCAAATTGCAATTGCAATAAGTCTATAGAAAGCTCACAATTCACATTTGAAAACTGTCACACACTTTTTGCGCAAATTTTCGAGCAATTTTCAATTATTTTTGGTAGCTTCCCAATCCAACATTTTTTTCTGGCGAGTGGCTGCACTGGTTCACTGTCCTCATAAAAATGTTACCCCGCAATGTTTTTTTCAAAACCTACGCAATAGCTCGATCTGATCGTACTTGTCTCTGAAAATATGATATTTCGCAAAATCGGTGTCCTTCGGCTTGCCTTTTTATTTACCCTGATGAACCCGCCAAAAACGATAATTGAGAAAGGGAAGTTATTCTACATGATAAGTACACATTCATTACGTGTTAAAAATCGAATAATGTCCAGTAGGTAACGCTAGAAACGAAAAAACGTTGAGATTGTCCTTCGGCTTGTCCAGCGCCCATTTGTCCTTCGACTTGGCCAAATTTCAGACAGCTGTACTTTTATCGCGCTAGTCGGCATATTACACGATAATACAAGCAAAATTTTACATTTTCTCCCTCCCCACACTTCACCTCTACCCCTACCAAAAAAATAAGTCCAGATTCGAACTCTGCGGCCTGAAAAACATAAATCGACATATTACACGATAATATAAGCAAAATTTGACATTTTCCCCCTCCCCACGCCTCACCCACCACCTCTACAAAAAAAATAACTCCAGATTCGAATTCTACGACCTTGAAAACATGTCAATCGACATATTACACATCGATGAGGGTCGAATTCTAATTATCGCCGTTTTAGGGGGGCCGGGGTCCACAGTGGGGGGGATTGAATTGAGGCCAACACTAAAAAAGGGATCTGGGACACATATACAAATGATTCCCACTTGAAATTTTCCAAAAAAATGATTTTCGTTTTTCAAAATTATGCATATCAAAATCGACCCTTTTTCTGAGAATTACCCACCTATATACATGACATGGCAATTTTTCAGAAAATGCAAGAAATCATAACCCAATTCTGGGTCACAAAAACCTTTAAAAATGCTCAAAATACATTTTTGTCGGAATATTCTAATTTTTTGCGAAATTTTAACCGATTCTGATAGGCTGTAGGATACTGTTTCAGAAATCCAAGAAATCAAAACCCAATTTTGGGTCTCAAAATTCTTCATAAATACCTACTCAAAATACATTTTCCTCAAAATATGTAAGGTGCACCGGGGCAAGTCAGAATGATTTTTTGCAATTTCAACTTTGACCAGCTGTTACTCCCCTTCTAATGAACCAATATGGATCAAATTTATTATGTAGGTTCCCATAAGGGTTCTTAACCTATGGTGAAAATTTGAGCGCGATTGACACAGTAGCTTTCGCTCAGTGGAATAAAATATAAATTGTTCTGACTTCCCCCAAGAACAGGCTAAACTTTGCAGAGGCGCAGATCACAAACGGAGCGTCCTAGAAAAATTGCACAAAAACAAAATTGTAGAGAATTTAATTCTCTTTGAGATCACTCTCGTCAGATTTTCACTAGGACGCACGGTTCGTCCGCTATATGCGAAAAACTAAGAAATAGAAAGTCTGTATTTTAGAACAAATTCAAAACAAGTGCAAAACAACAACAAAATACAATTGAACCAAAGACATCTAAAATGAAACTGAATCGCGAAAATTTTTATGCCGTGATGAAGTAGGGGTAGTACCCTCAAGTCACCATTAGTGGCACTTCGCCAGATATAAACCTCTAGGCGCTAGAGCAAGTTTTCTAACTTACCCCGAATTCCAACTTCCCCCGGTGCACCTTATGTGTAGCCAATAGCCATACTCTAATTTTTCTCAAAATTTTGGCGAGTAGGTGCCAGACTTGGAGTACCAGTGACCATCACTAACTTACTGATCAAGGCTGTCAGTTCAAATCTGACTTATTTGAAAAAATGTCAGCTGTCCTAGGCTCATAATGTATTCCCACAACAGCCTACCACCCTCAGGCCAATGGGAAGGTTGAAAGGTGGCACAGGACACTCAAGGCTGTGGTGATGGCTCATCAGACTACAGCATGGATGGATGTTTTACTGGTAGTCCTGCTAGGCTTATGCTCAACAATCAACAGCCCTATTGACAAAATTATGCATAAAAACAGGCGTGTTGATGCGTAATGCGTGAATTTGAACTTTTTTCAAAAATACACATGCGATTTAGCTTTTGAATAGCATGCGTAAAAGTAATGTTAAAGCATGTAAAATAGAAGAAAAATTGAAAAAATTTCTGCCCTGGGTGGGAATTGAACCTGGGACCTGTGGTATCTATTTTTCCACATTACCAAACTCACTCTGCCACTTCGCCACTTGCGAAGAGTGGAGTTATTTCCGCATAAATGTTTGTGCGTTGTGAACTTATTAAATTTTTCTCCCAAGTCCAAAAAGTGCAAACACTTATGGGGAAATAACTCCACTCTTTGCAAGCAGCGAAGTGGCCGAGTTGGTTAGGTAACATGGAGTAATAGAATCTGTGGGTCCCTGGTTCAATCCCCACCCGGGGCAGACATTTTTTAAATTTTTATTTCATTTTATATGCTTTAACATTGCTTTTACGCATGATATTCGTAGGCTGAATCGCATGCTTTTGTTGAAAAAAGTCTAAATTCACACATTCTTGTGCTATGCATAAAAGCATGCGTTCTATCACATAATTTTTGTCAATAGGGAGTGAGTTCGAAATGTCTCCAGCTCAACTCACACCCAGTGCCAAACTCCATTTGCCAGGAGATTTTATCACAGATGCACCTAAGCTGAAAAATGCGCCGGAATTCGTCAAGAGGCTCCAATCAGCATTGCAGAGCGTCGGAAAAGCGTTCAGAGGACATGGAGACGCATCTGTTTTTGTTCCAATAGCGCTAGATACAAGTACATATGTTTTCCTGCAGGTTGAAATTCAACGCACTTCACTTATACCACCCTACACTGGACCACATCGTGTAATTTACTGAAAAGATAAGGCGATTGAGATCAAGGTCAATGAACGAGCAGTTTTGGTATCAGTGGATCACCTAAAGCCAGCATACTTGGTGCCTGTGTCTGAAGTCGTCTTACCAAGGAGTCAAACAGAGGATACAGCAAAACCAGAGCCTACTCAGCAGCCTGAAGGCAAAAAAGGTCGTCCGAAGCGCAAGGTACAATTCAAAGGTATCTATACAGAATTGTGTATTTGTTTTTACAATAATTTTTTCAAAAACCTGTTATTCTAGTCATTTTTGTAAATATTGTGTTTTCAATCTTGTTTTTTTAAAAATGTTTTTTTGCATTTTCGTCGAAATATTTCAATTTTATTTTTTTCTGCAAAAATTTGACCCACTTCGATAGGTCACATGCTGATACTTCTGAATAATTCCACAATACTTCATTTTTATTGACACCAGCATAACCATTTTTAGGATAAATTTTCTCAAAAATGACACTTGAAGGGGCACCACTGTCCCATTGTGAATTCATCATTTTGTGAGGAGACTTCCAAAATTGAATATGTAAAATTAAAACAAGCATCAACATTTTTTACAAAGATTAATTTGTTGCTTTCAGCCTTTTATTTTCTTTATTTTTTTTTATTTTGAGGATTCTCCTTTCCCAACGGAAGATAAAAAATTGGAACCTGAGCTCCCCTAAATTAAAAAAAAAATATGGATATTTGTACTTATATGTACTTAGAATTGAAATTTTTTCAAAAAGTTTACTGGCTTCAATTTTCATATTTCTTTGACTTTTCCTCAGCAGTGGAATTTTTCGATCATAACAAAATTAATTATTTATTCACAAATTCAACAATATTTATTATTTGTACAAATATCATTACGACACTTTTGTTTATTTATTACAATACAATTCAGGTGATAGGTATAAGTGAATATAAACGCAAACTGTCTCGAGATGGTCTGTTAACAATTATTGATCTACTTAGGTACTGATAAACGCATTGGTAAGTATGGATACCTACTTATGTACAATCTACATACAAGTTTTGAAGAAGACGAAGGATTTAGTTTCAGATGATAAGAAACTGACTGAGAAAGCTTATATTTTACATTATTTTACATTGTCAACGCTGTAAAGGAATTAACTTACATACCTAATGAGCGGATGCAGGATTTACATACTCATCTTTAGTACATATTTGAATGAAAATTTTCACGTTATAACTTTTCAATTCTACATCAATAAAATATAAACATACAGGTACCTACCATAGTATTATTAATCTACAAGAAAGGTATCGAATTGGTAACGAGCAGGAGAAAGGTGTATTCGGTGGTGAGAAATACCCATACTGAGGTAAGATAAAATGCCCAAATGTGGCCACGAGGCACCTACTCCAAAGTGGCCTCCTTTCGACTCCTAGTAAATTTTTAAAAATCAAATTTGAGACGAAAATGAATTTAAAAAAATCGAAAATTTCATTCAATTAACCTACAAAGCTAGAATTTGGTATGTACCCTATTTTCGACCCATTGAATTGAATGGAAACGGTTTTGAGGGTGATGAGGGGGGGTTGAGGGGTACTTTATTTGGCTCCAACATTTTTATAAAAGGTAGGTAGCCACCAAAATTTCAAAAATTCCAGGACAGGGACATTTCACCACCCGATTTTTTTTTTAATTTGAAAATGGAAGTGAGAAAAAATCTCTTTTGAAAATTTGATCAATTTTTCAAAAATATCGCGCTCAAAGGATGTGAAATTCTCTCAACATTTGATTGATATGATTTTGTTGCCATCAATAGTGTGATATATATTGAACGATGGCTTGCCAGGTTGCATTTATCTAAAAAAAAACCAAGGTGGCCATATTTGGGCACGTTATTACTATACACATTAGGTATACCTACCTACACTCGTGTATGCCTAAATATTTTCAAATTTTGCCAAAATGTACTAAAATATAGGGGTATAAGTACAATTTACTGACTCGAGTAGGTAAATGTTAAAAAGAGCAGGTATAGATGAATAACTTAATTTATCAGTTAATGAGTAGGGTAAATGTGCCTAAGTTTGCGCGCTTCCTAAGATTGCGCAGTGACGATTTCTCAGAACCAGTGAGAGTTACAACATTTGATACCACCTTTACTTGAAAGAAAAATCAAAATGACAATACCTAACGATTTTTGGTGATGGTAGCACCAAGTGTTGCCAACTGACGAGCAAAAAACTTTTTTTTCAAAATTTTTTATAATTTTTCCAATAAAAATGGCACGCGACAATTTTTATGGAAATGGCAGTAGAAATCTAAATAAGCTATTTTTAGATTCGTCATTGTCTGGGGATTATAACAAGCACATATTTCAAGTGTTTTCTGCTTTAATTAGGTTTCAATTTTTCAATTTTTAAAAAAACACCCCTGTGCCTAAGATTGCGATTTTTATTTTTTGCTACTTTTCTAGACTAATAATGATACTTTTTGAAATTTTCATTAAGAATTCAATTCATTTGAATGAAATGACACCTTATATTACGTATATCGAGTTTACTCCTTGTCAAAAGCTAGGGAGAAATGGGTGTAATGCTGGAAATTCCAGATATGAGCGCATTTCCAGTGTGGTTCACTCAGAAGTTTCAAATGCACGTTCGTGTGAGACATTTTGTTTGCTTTCATCATAAATTAAACAATATTGACGAATTTCTATGTTTTTCACTGGTGCACAATCTTGGGAAGGTGAATGCGCAATCTTAGGAAGGCATATTCCTAAGTTTGCGCATTTGACTTTTTTTAGTTTTTGGTCAAAATATCAAAAACTAAATCGATTAAAAATTTTATTTCTGGCGCAAATCATAGCCAAATGTTTGAAGAACCTTCTGTACAAATTTCAATATTCTAGCTCCTTTTCATAAAAAGTAGTGACTGTTTGAAAATTAGGTGCGCAAACTTAGGCACATTTACCCTATAGTAATTATATCTACAATATTAATCAATATAAAAGGTAACAAAATACAATACGAAAAGCGTGGTAGATAATATTCAATTGTTGCCGTTGTCAGCTAATGCTAAAGTTGTTAGCATGCTACGTCTATTCGGATTCACGCCTAAATTTTCCCAATTGATCCACGAAAGTCGCGCAGTCAGATCTGTAGCAAATTAAACAAAACATTTATTTGAGTCAAGCCAGGCTAAAAAATCAGTTTTAAGCCATAAAATAGGATATATACGAGTACATTTGCGAATGACGTATTTGTTGCCAAATTTCCAGTGAAAGAGGCCGAATTCTTGGGTCTGATTTCGGCCCAAAATTTATACTTGATTCGGCGCTGAACGTTTCGCAAATGTGTTGAAATAAATTTGGTACAAAATGGTTCATATGTACTTACCGCTGGTATTCCATTCAGCTCTTTCGGCCATTCTTTCGCCTCTGAGACATTTGTCTACGTACGTCAAAGGATCGCAATCCGCTGTTAAAACCTCTCTGAGCAAAGCGATATAGGCTATGGCTAACCTTAATGTGTCTATTTTGCTGAGGCGTTTTTCGTAAGGAAATGTTGGAACATGGCCTCTTAATTCATCAAATGCCGAGTTGATGCTGCTGAAATGGAAAAACGTAACGTTGTTAGTAATGAAATTTAATAACAGATTTTTTTTCGTCTATCTAATTTTATAATCAAGCAAGAGTACCAAAGTTATAAGCAAACTTCAAGTAGGTAATGTTAAGTAGGTTGAACTCAACTTGGTACAAAAGCAAGTATAAATGAGTAAAAAGTTAATTCGTTCAATAGGCAGTAAAACTACCAATTTTTCATTAAGTTATAGTTAAATTGTTCCAGTAAAAGTAAAAGTAAGACTAACTCGGAAATGAGCGAATCAAGTTTGTATGGGTACTTAGATGAGCAAAAAATTGAGCAATAATGTACAAGACCCCTTGCGAGAAATATATATCGCGTACGACAATCAGCCGAAGTTATGAAGTAAGTTTTCAATACGAATGAGAAAACAGATAGGTACCTATGTCTCATAAAATGAAAACGAATTTACGTAACCTAATTGTCAACGAAATAAGCGCTCATTTTCCGCAATTGTCCTCTTCTAAAGAGAGTCGAGTTTTGATCATATTACGAAGGGCTACTTATTATAGCGAGTGAAAAACTAAGTAGGTAAGTAATTAATATATTTCTCACAAGGGTTTGAAGCGAGTACAATATACGTAACATCCTTGTTTACTACTCATGTGAGGTGCAACATGCACTGAACCTGTCGTATTACAAGTAGTAGTTAGTCTGTAATTAGTAGACAGTTAGGTATAGGTAGGTAATGGGTTAGTAATGGGTACATAAGTATAGTTATTGGGGCGGATTGCGAAAAAAAAGTCGACAGATTTGACCAAATTCAACAGAGACTTTCATTTCGATTTGAAATTTACTCAGAAGAATTTTTAGTTCCGGAGATTCCCCTGAAAAAGAGATAAGAACCTTTAAAGAGGGGATGCCAGCTTCAAAAAAAAAAAAAAAAATCATGAGTTTTTGAGCATTTTGTTCAATTTTTCAAAACTGGCAATATTGACCAATAAATTAGCATCACTGCGTCCCAAAATATTTCTCAAATTTCAGAAATTATATCTTTCCAGAAGTGTGACGAACAAGGGCAGGGGGTGAGAAAAAGAGGGCGTTTTACCCCCTCTCCCCTCCCTCAACAAGACAGAAAAATTTAGGTGAAGAGTGAGTGGGAAAAAGTTGGAAAAAAATTATGTACCCAAGCAGGAAAAATCAAAGAATTACCAAAAACCATGGACTTTTTCTTCTTGATTAAAAAATTTGGAAAATGAAAAATTATTTTCAGAAATTTTGGTAAAAGGAAAAAAAATACCTAAGTGAAGAAAAAAGGTGCGAAATTTTTCGCTCAAAAATACCAAAAAAATTTGGAGATGAAACTTCTCATATTGAAAACGATTTTTTTTGTATCTCAAAATTTTGTAAATTTTCCGAAGCTTTCTCCCTCAGATCTTTGCTTGGGAAAAATTGAAAATGTTCTGTTCTTTTTTTTGAATTAGATTTTCAAAGGCCAAAAGGCTAAAAAAAGAACACGAATAAAATTAGGAATTTTGGATTTTAGTACCAATATAACCTTGCAATAGAACAATTCGAAGTTTTTTTCAAGTAGGTACCTATAAAAGCATAATTTTTGAATATTTGAAATTTATTCAACATTTCTGTTTCCAACTCCCCCTTACAAAATTTGTTCGCACGATTTTTGGCAAGTTAGCATGAAAAATATTGTTGGGGTGGGGGGTCTAGTCTGCTGGTAAAAAATTGAGAAAATTTCAGTCTCAACCCCTCCCCCCTCCAACGACACATCACTTCGTCACACCTCTGAATCTTTCCACGTTTTGGTGTACCTATTTTATTTCAGTTAATTATTAGGTACGAAATATTTGAGAAGAAAATCTCTACTCTTTGAGGGCCCATATTTCCCCTCCAGAGGCATCTCCGAAGCTAAAAAAAACTTTCTAAGTAAGTTTCAACCCAAAATGAAGGTCTCTGCTGAAATTAAATTGATCAATATCCATCGACTTTTTTTCGGGAATAGTTATGTTGGGTAAACTGTATCACACTCACACCTAACAGTAAGTTGACTAGAAATAATGTTGGTTCATTATTGAAAGAAGAAAAAAAGATGACTAAAAAAAAATTAAATAATGGTAAGTATACTAGGTAGATATGTAGGTATTTGAAAAATAGTGCGAATGAGACTTCAGTTCTCGCGAGGGGCCTTACATTTTGATAGGCGGTTTATCAGAGTTGTTTCTCGTTCGAGATTCTGACCTCAACATGCGTTTACGTTCGCGAATATTGGCTGCTTGCCTCTGGACGCGATAAGGACTGCAATTACCATTATTGAAATAACCATCTTCGTTCAGCAGCACGTTGTTATTGTCGTGGATGCAATCGTCTGAAAAATTAGCGTAAGGTAAGCCTTAGGTATACCTATAATCGGAAAATTGCAACATCCTTTGATGGGAAAAATTTTGAGAAAAAAAATCAAAAATTTTCTGGAAGCTCTAAAACGGCTGAAAACGGTTCGAAACCATTTTCATTCAGTTTTATTGAGAGTCGAAAATAGGGTACGTACCAAATTTCAGCTTTCCAGGTCAACTTGGTGGAATTTTGATTTTTTTTCAAATTTTTGACCCGGATTTAATTTTTAAAAATTTGCCAAAAAATCGAAAAAATTCATTTCAGCTCCTAAAATTTTAATTGATGACGTTAAATTCCAAATTCAACATATTTCATTTTTTAAAAAAATTATGAAATTTTCAAATTTTTTTAGCTTAGAATAATTTAGGAGTGTAAAATGAACTTGCTGAAATTTATTTGGGTTGCAACTATTTTTGGTGAGTGCAGACATTTGGACATTTCATTACCAGACTATTTAAATAATTTGCAAATAACGAGGAAAATTTCAAGTTTATGGCCAAGCTATAGGTACTTGCCAAAATGTGTTTTAGTCTGCTTCTACAAAATTAGGTAGGTACTCAAATAGGGAGACATTTCACTAATGAAATTTGATAGGTTTATAGGTTATAAATAATTCGATTCTCATCACAAACCTACGAGCATATGTCCCTAAACCAAGTCCTCTACAAGTGACAATAGTAATGTAAAAATTATCGATGGACTCGCAAGTGCGGGTTTTAAACCACCGTATAGTTTTAGAGAATATTATCTTACCTGTCATGTGCTCGCCGGGAATATGATGATGATGGTGATGATGATGATGATGCACGCCAGTACCACCGAGCGTTCGATTCGCGTATATGCAACTAGGTAAGTCGATATTGTCATCGGTCATGTGATCAGGTGGCACCAGAGGCATTGTTACTCCGCCACCGCATGCTGTCGAGCTGCAATACACAAAATACATATTCGCTCGTAATACGTATTTGCTACACTCGGTTTATTAGGTATTTCGCAACTCTACAGTATATTTTTTAGCCGCCCAAATTGATTTCCACTTCTTCTGGAAAAAAATCGAAATTCTGGAGTTCTGGAGAAATCTAAAATTACGCTGCAGGTTCCTGCATGACACAAAAAATAGGAAAATTCTGATGGGAAAAGGGGGCGGGGGGTAATTTTAGACAAGATACGGTCATTCGTTCAAATTTCAAAAACTTTTTCATAATTATATTGAAAAGTTTTGATTTTTTTTAAATTTTCCCTCATAAAGTAAAAAAAAAAGAACTTGAGGTATCCACTCGGAAATCGACTCAAATGTGAAAAAATCCTTCAAACAAGCCTCGGATAAGCCACAACTACATTTTTAGCAGCCCAAATTAATTTTCACGTTTTCTGAGGAAATTTCTGAATTCTGCAGAAATCTAAAATCGCGCTGGAGGCATAGGATGTCCAGAAATGGTGAAATTCGGTTCGAGGGAGTCGATTTTAATTTCAGGACTATTTTCAACAATTTTTACACAATTAGTACCAACATTTTTCATTAAAAACAATAATACTCCATAAAATATGATTTACCAAAAATGGTAGGTATTTACCTACTCCTACTCACATAACTAAGGTCAATTTTTAATTTTCAAAAATCTGCCAAAAATTAAAAAATCAATTTGAGTGGTAGACATTTTTGCTATGAGGAGGTTTCAAATCATGCTCTTTCCAATAATCGTGATCCCGTTTGAGTCGGAGGTGGAAACCCCGAGAGGTTTTCTTGTCAGTCACAATTTAAATTCTTAAGACACTCAACTGAAATCTGATTCCCACACCAACCCTCTCACAGACTTAGGTACCTATCTTGAGGATTCGGCTGTTGGTACCATGGACGATTTTTTTCAGTTCAAAATGGATATAAAATCTGACAAATTATGAGACTTTCAGTTCATGGGTAAGATTTTACATAGGTATAGATTTTCAAAAAAAAAATTAAGTAAGTAAGTAATTTGTGACTGATTCTTTTTTTAAATTTTTATTTTTTTGCATAGGTAGGTGGATATACATTTTTGTTAGATGGAGATGAAAACAATTGGAGTGATCGAGAATTGATGTTCCACTTTTTCAAACTTTGCAAAAAAATTGTTTCGCAATCGTCAACTAAGTACGTATTTGTGAAAAAGAAGAGGATGCTTTATCATCCAGTTATCATCTTTCGTTTTTTTTCGTATTTTCAATCAAAACATTCCACGATTTTTCGAAGATAAAAACTGCTCTAGATGACATTTCCACGCTTTTTAGAGAAATTTTTATATCCCAGAAGAATCGAAATGAATGGTGCTGGAGGTTCTAGAATGCCGGGAAATGGAAAAATTTGGTTTGAGCGAGTCCCTATACTTTCGGGACCAATTTCTTACTAAATTAATATATTATTTTTTTGAAAAATCCACATATCGCCCATAAAATGGCAAATTTCAAGTTCTCAAAAATTCTCTAAAAGTGGAGAAATCAATTTAGATTTGTTTTTTTTTTTTCAAAAATTGCAGTCCTATTTGAATTTTGTTGGCAGATACGCCTCGATGGTGAATATTTTAAAATTTACCAACTGAAAGAGAGCAAACGCCGATTGACGAGAGAACGTTTGCAGCTTGTTAACATTGAATGAGCTGAAATTTGGCTCGCTGAAAGAGCACGTCATCGTCATCCAGACCTCAGAACCAAATTTTCAGCTGCCCAATTTTTTTTTCAATTTTTGAGGAAATTTTGAAAATGGCAGAAATATTCTAAGGATTGTATACTTAACCCAATTTTCTAGTAAAAAAGCAAATATTGAGATGGAAACTTGAAACTCGCTTTGTATTCCTAAGTCGACCACTTAAATCGCTTCTCACCATTTTCGAGACAATGTGGATGGAGCCTCTAGGAGAAGTTGACAATCCCAAAGAAATTTCAAATTGCTGCAAAACATGTTGTAATCAACTTCGCAGCTGAAAATGTGATCATGTCATAAAATCGACCCTACTAAATCGTTTAATGCAGGTAAATCGCAAATCTAAGCTGACGAGCTTTGAAAAACGTAGGTAACTATTTTTTGCAAGTTAAAAAACCTCAAGTTTTATTAAAAGATTTCAAAATCGTCAATTTTTGCAAAAATTTACTCAACCCTTCATCTATCTCCTAAAATCAACCTCCCAAATCGATTTCTACCATTTTCAAGCCGATCTGGAGCCTCCAGCAAAAGTTGACTTTTCTCCAGCAATTTCAAATTGCTCCAGAAGGCGTCATAATCAACTTCGGTAGCCGAAAATTTAATCATTTTACGAGTTCAACCTTCTCAATCGACTAGGGCAGGTGATCACAAATCCGAGTTAACGATATCAAAAGTGCATTTTTTTATTTTTTACAAGTTGAAAAAATCTCAAATTTGAAAAAAATTCAAAATCCTCAATTTTTGCAAAAATTACTCAAAATACTTTGTCCTAATACCTACTCAATTTAAATTACCAAATTTGTAAGCAATAGGTAGGTACTTAATGTAGAAAGACTCACAGACTACAAGACGGTGACGAAGTACGAAGCGTAGGCATTCCATTCGCGATAACCACATCTTGAGTATCGTCATCGTCACTCTCTTGCGATCTAGGTGAATTCTTTTCGTCTTGCTCATGATGATGGTGGTGGTGATGGTGATGGTGATGATGATGAGGCGAATGATGATGCGCTTCTGGCTGAAACGCGTACATTATGAGATGATTTTATGATTTTGGGCTACGCGAATTCAGTCAACGATACAATCCAATAACAATTACAATAGATAAAAATAGAAATTGAATTTTTTAAAAAAAACGCCCAAAAAAAATCAAGTTAAATAATTAAGTACAGTACTATAGGGCGAAGGTAATACTTAAGGCGATAAAAACGATTACGAACGAGGCAACTTTTCGAACCAAAGCCAAGTTGATAATTGAATTAGTAATAAGTCCTAGGGTAGCGTTGTTATCCCGTTTGCTGCAAATATCTACTCTTACCAGCGATTCTACCCCTACGAAAATCCAACCCCTAAAAAGGCGTGTCCTTTGTTTCGATCGAAAAACTAAACTAAATGTCCTACTCGTAAGTACGTTTACAAAATGGCGTTTTTATTTCTATTTTTTCTATCCCGGCTGCTTGTGACGTGATACCTAAGATTATACATAAGTCGAACCCTTTCGCTTGGATAACGAAGATTGTGCAAGAAAAAAAAAACAACAAAGCATATCATGGAAAAATTTAGTCACGTTTAAGGATGATTCTTGCGAGAATCGTCAATTGAAACAGAAGCGATGACGCAAGACGCTGTATGTGACATTGAAAGTGGTCAAAAATCTGAAACAAAATGTTTTTCTTAAAAAAATCATTCTTTCCCCTCCCCTGCGTTATTGAGTTTAATACATTATTCGAAAGCCTAAACAAAAGATCACATTGTGACATCGATAATATACCTACCTTTTTTTTTATTGTTTCAAATGTTATATTATTCAATATTTGCTGAACAATCACTTTACGGGGGGGGGGGGGTTAATAGCAACTAGACAACTTAACATAATATTGAAAATACAAGATGCGATGATAGGTATAATATACCTACCTAATAAGAAACAAACATACTAGCTTAATTGAAAACATGAAAAAATAGCTATAATTATGGATGTGAAAACGATACAGGTGGATGATTGGGGATGGGACTGTGAGAGGCACCGAGTGCGGGGTAAAAGCCCGGAAGTCGCATTTCGTGTTAGCAAACTTGCATAACCAGTTCGCCGGAAAAACGAAATAAGCGGTGCGACTGCATTTATCGTTGCAATTATGCATAGTTGTGCTACTTTGGCCACATAGTTGGGGTCAAAATGCATTTTGGCTCGAGTGCACTTTGGATTGGATGAACAAGATATTGCTAGCCGAACCCGCGGGACTTTCAATAGGGGGGCAAAGAGGGCAGTTTGTCGCGGGTCCACGCTTTCTGGAGGGACCGGCAAAATAAGAGCATGAATGATGAAAGAAAAACATTATTTTTCACTTCTCAAAACACAAATTTTCGAACTTGTTATACATATTTTCTTTTTCAAGATCAAGGTTGAAAATTGGGAAAAAATCAAGTTTAAAAGCCAAAAAATGAACTTTTCTCAAAAAAACATCGTTTTTAAGTCCCTCAACATACAAATTTTTAAGAGCTTTGGAGCTCGTTCGAGGCTGTTCTCTTATCTTTTTCAAAATTAAAGCTCCTTCAAAAAAATATTATTCGAATTATGAAATTTTAAAAACCGAAAAGCAACCTCCTCGCATAAAAAACTCGTTTTTAGGCATCCTGGCCAGATTAAAATGTTCTCGTTTTAGGACAATCAAATTTCACATTTTTGAGGCCTCCAAAAATTCCAAAAAAGGAAATAAAAATTTTCATGAGTCATTTTGGATATTACATGTATCTATTGAAGACGTCATAGCAAAAAGGACATAGGTATGTGTGAAAGTTGTATTTCGAGAAAAAACTGTTTGAAAGTTTGAGTGCTTGTGAAGTTTAGAAATGTGCATATTTGAACATGGTGACGATTTTATCTTATTTTCCCACTATCTAACTATATGAAATGCTATGCACCATCAGTCTGGAGGAAACTGTGTATTAGCGGTAAACGCTCAAACATTTCGAATTATATGTCCTTTTTGAAGCGAAAAATTGGCCAATTTTTTTGTGGTTTAAAAATGTTTTTGAGCAAATTTTTGGATTTAAACCAGGTAAATAATGGTTGATAACACAAAATCGACAATGCGTAACCCATTATCTCTGAAAAAAGATCGCTATGTTAAGTTAAAAAAAAGACAAGTTTTTTTGCCCAATTTTTTTTTTATTGATTTAAAAATATTTTTGAGCAAATTTTTGGATTTAAACCAGGTAAATAATGGTTGACAACACAAAATCGACCATGAGTAACCAGTGCTGTGAGAACGAACGAAAACGGGAACGGGAATGCCTAAAGAACGCTACTTTTTAAATTTCCTTCAAAGAACGAACGGACAATCACACAAATCTTCTTGAAGAACGTTCTTACTCAAGAACGGTGACAATAAAATTGCGAGAACGGAATGGGAATGGGAACAGAGTGCTAATTTGGCGTTCTCAGATGTTCTCTCAGGGTTCTCTAATTACCTCCCAAAATTCTGAAAAATAGGGAAAAATAAGTTTTTTCCACAAACTTTTAGTTGTTTTATGGTACAATTGAAGAAAATGAAAAAATTTCCACCAAAAATTTCTTGGCTTGTACCACAGAACACTATTGAGAACGGGAACGGGAACACAGGAACGTGAATTCTGGAAATTTTTTTGAGAACGAGAACGGGAACGGGAACGCTTCTGCTTATGGAGCAGAAGAACTAGGAACAGGATCGAGGTGTTGCATTTGGGAACAATAAGGAACAAAGATCGGCGTTCTTTATAGTGAGAAGGAAGAACGGGAACGGGAACGAGCACTTCCGCGTTCTCACAGCACTGTGAGTAACCCATTATCTCTGAAAAAGTGAATTTTTAATCGACTTCACAGTTTTAAAATGGCAATATCTCACTGGTTTTTCGACTTTGTGAAGTGGGGGTAGTCTCATATGATAGAGGAAGGGCTGAAGAATAACAATATGGATTCGTCTCAAAAAGGACATATGTGTCATATATACCCCTTTTTGTTATGACGTCTTCAATTGGCAAAATTTATATTTTTTCCCACATCAATCGACAAACTTCTAGTAGAAACTACCCCCCTTCTCTGAAACTACCCCCTCCCCCCTCCCTCCTAAAAGAACCTCAATATAGTGTCTACATCACAAATGGGGCCTAACATGATATTTGTCCCGGGAATCTGTAATTTAAAAAATTTTGAATAAAGAAGATGTTTGAGGCTACAATATTATTTCGAAGTGATTTTTAATCGATTTCAGACAGATTTGAAATAGTTCAGTTTCTAAGACGATTTTCGGAGAAAAAAATCTTGAAATGTAATTTAATCATATAGTTTCAATTATTTTTGTTTTTAATTCATTAATCTTGATTTGCTATGAAATAGCTTGTAAATTTACCACATCAGTTCTCGAAATTGCCTCTTTGAGGAAAAAAATGAGTAGGCTATATACTTATCGAACAATCTTACATTATAATCATATAAAAATCAGTTTTTTGAAGCGTTGAATGCGTTTATGGTTTTTTCCTTCAGAGAAGTTTTGTTTTCTTCGATTTTCTCTATTTGAGGCAATTTATTCGAGTACCGATGTGTTAAATTTACGAGCTATGACGTGCAAGAAAAAATAAATTAAGTTTTCTGTCCTTAGACAGGCCTAATAGACAATCTCCCACACGCATTTGAAACAACCCTCAGGTTGACTATACAATCCCAAGGGAAGACCTAGCCTTCTAGTAGCTTCGCGAATGTCTGGTGAATTTACGCCTCGCCATTCGCTTTTCGGTGAAATAAAAAAACGGAAGTACTTTTTAAGCACTGGTAAATCCCATATATTTGAGGAATAAAACAACACAATAGTCTATATGGGTTAAAACAAAGGAACAAAAAGGCAAAAAATAAGGAACAAAAAGCAAACAAAAATAGTTAATAATGAATGGGATTATCCCAGCGCTACCCTACCATTCCTATACCCCTCGGTACCGGGCACGAAAGCATCCGAGAGACAGGAGCACCCTCACTCCATACCTACCCAAAAGGTGTAGGTACAAGGTCGGGTTCCCTATTCCGTAGCTAGCGGATAGGTAACCCTGTGAGCTACGTACATGCACTAGTAAGCGACGTACGTAGACTAAATTTTGACACGTAGAGCCATCGCGTCGTTAGCCATAATTATAGCTAACGAATCCCTACCTAACAACGTCCCTATACATGCCGTAGCTGATAGGTACGCGGTCTGTTAGGTAGGTGCACTGCTCTAAATTCTAAAAGAAATAACTTTTCTTCCCCCTTAGAGGAAATAAAAGTTTACTTTTTCTCGCACTACAGCTATTTCATAGCAAATCATTAACTTTTATGAAAATTAAGTTTTTATAAGAAATTGCAGGTACCTACGAAAGGGTATTTTTGAGGAAAAAAATAGGTAGGCCACTTATCGAACATCTTACATTATAATCATATGAAAATCAATTTTTTGAAGCGTTGATTGCGTTTAGAGTTTTTTCCTTCAAATACGATCAAGTTTTTTTTTTCGATTTTCTCTATTATTTTGGTCATTTTGGCAGCATGAGGGGTGCGGTGCGATGCGATGCGATAAAATAAGCGTAAAACACGGCGATAATTGCAGCGTGAAATTTGCTTCAGTAAACAACAAATTCGGGCGCAATGCCGTGCCGCAGCCACCACAAAGCGAACGATTGTTGATTTGGTGGTAAATAGGGGTAGTTTTTGTACTCGTTTATATTTGTATGTGTAGTGTGTGTAGTGTATGGATAGTCGGGTATACGTTTGCGAGTGATAAATCAAATAAAAACGCGTATCGCCACCAAACGCATACTCACGTGCTGCAGTGCTCATCTAACCACAAATATTCGAGTGCATGCAACCTTTGCGAATTTATGTAGACGAACTCGTCCTCGGTCCTACTGAATTTTATCAACTCGGGGTTTTTGAAAAATTTTCGAAAGATCTTGGTTGCTTCACCTCTTGTGAGAAAATTAAAATCTGATCCGAGTGAAGTGAAAATCTGACTGCAGGCTAAAACTTTTCTTGAGTGACTTTCAACTCAATCCACCAAATGTAGTCAAAATCCTCCAACATTTTTTTTTTTTTTTTTTTTTTTTTTTTCATATAATAGGTACCTAATCCACCTTACTTATTATACAAGCTAAATAGCCCAAATGCGCCATCTCAAGTTTTTTTTTCTTAGAAAAATGGCCAGCCAAAGATCACACTTACTGGCTTCAAAATCAGAACAATCGAAAGTAAAGAGAATTTCGAATCTTTAGAACGCCTTATTTTTGAAAAATAGAATAAAATAGAAAGAAAAATCAGTTTTAGAAAATTGTTATTTTTTGCTCAGAAGTGACCATTACAAGATTGCAAAAATCTAACGTGAAAAGTAAAGATCAAAATTTCATCAAATTTACCTAGAAACGTAAAAATTGACGTTTAATTAACCTATTTTCAATCCACCGAATCGATTACAAACGCTTTCGAACAGTATTTAATAGGTCTGAAGCTTCCAGTAAATTTTTAGACTTTGAAATTTCCAAATTTTTTTAGGTAGGTGTAGGTACCTAAGGAAGTTGCAAAGCAAAAAATTTACTTTATAACCTAATTTCAACATACTGAGTTGATTGAAGATAGTTTCAGGCCATAATGAGGGTAGGTATAAAGTAAATTTTAGGTGTAAAATTTCTTCAAATAAAATTCATTTGCGGAAATTTCAACATTCAAAATTTTCTGGAGACTCTAGAACTGCTCAAAACGGTTCAAACCCATTTTCATTTGATTCGAAGAGTTAAATTAGGATATGCACAAAATCTCATCTTTCTAGGTGCACTTGGTAAAATTTCTATGTTTTTATTTTTTGTTATTTTCGGCATAATAATTAATTTGATTTTTAAAAATTTACCAAAAAATCGAAAAATGTACTTCAGTTCCTGAAATTTTGGCTGATGATATATATCATTGGAGAAATATAATGTTTTGACTTTTCCTGCGGCTATAATTTTTGCCACCCGCATAAAAAATACATTATTTTGAAGAATTGTAGACCCAAGTGCAAAAAGTTCAGCGATTTGATATAGAATGACCCTGCTGCAGTTTTCATGGAAATTGAAAATGATTGAGACACGACACGAAGAACATTTTATGTTATTGGTAAGTAATCAGAGATCACTGAAGTGAATAAGTATAGGGACGAAGTTGATTATTTGCATTGAAAATCAGATCAGACGGACATATCGCGAATATTTGTATCTTCGATCTATTTATCTCGTAATGTAGGGTAGGTAGGTACTTGTATACCTTTATGAGCAATGCTAGAGCACACAGCACAATAAGTGGCGGCGGTGGCGAATTAAAAAATGCGGTCGGCGTGGCATTTTTATTTGCGTTTTGTCGCGTGTACACGTGTGTGCGTTTGCGTTTATAATGTATAGTGTATACAAGACGATTAGCGATGGTTATTAATTGTCGAGATGAACGCATTCAAAATATATTCGTAGTACACACGTATGTACAACATGCAAAGGCCTACAACTTTAGCCTATATATGTAGACCGAAATCTCGCTTTCACATTGTCATTGTAACCGCGACTACGAGTGTGAGAACCAGCCAAGCTTTGGGTTAAGAGCGATGTACTGCTGCTGCATGTAACCGTATTAAATGAGGTGTATCAAATACGCAACCCACAAAGGAGAATGCGAATTGCAAATTGCCCGCGAAAAATATCGTTCAAATTTCTTTATAACAGTCAGCATTCGAATGTGAATGGAAACAACCATTTGACCAAAGTGTTTTCCACCACCTAAAGTGGTCAATTTTGGTCAACATTTTTTTCCTCGTTATATATGACGAAAGAGTCCGAACTATTCGTATACACCATCGACCTGAGTTTTGACCAAATTCGTAAATTTTCTGTTTTTTTTTTTTTTTTTTTTTTTTTATAATTTCTGTTTAAAATTTTTGAATTTTGCTCTATTTTGGGAACCCTTGATCTTGAAATACACCTTGTATCACTATTTTAGAAAAATTGAAAATCATCGATTTTTTTGGAACTTTTTTCACACGAAACAGAAAAAATTGAGAGAACATCCAAAAATAGGTACCTACACTATCGAGCCAACTTTCGGGCGTTGAAATTGATTTTTCAAAATCGTCAACTTCAATCAAATTAAAACTTGGATCACTGAAAGAGTACGTCATCTAAACTTCAGAACCAAATATTTTCAGATGTCAAGGTCAATAACAATAATTTCTGAAGCTATATTCTAAGTCGCTGGAAAAAATTCAACTTTTGCTGGAAGCTTCAGATTGGCTGGAAAATTGTGCCAATCGTTTTGAGGGTCGATTTCAGGGTAATTCTCAAAAAAAGTTTAAAACTCATATAACAGGTGGTGTAAGTACTTGAATACTATTTACAATTGAAATTTTTTTTCGGTGGCATTGTGTAGATACCAACTCGGGCATCATGTGCATATAGTTTCACGTCCCCCAACCCCCCTCCACTATGGGTCAAGTCTCCCCAAACCCCGAAAATTCCATCGTCGTGGCTTATAACCACTTTCAATTTTTCAACTTCATCTCCAAAAATTAATTACACTGTCACCTTTTCTGAGAAAAAAAAGGATACATATCATTGTGTGATATCCAGAGTAAATGATAGAACCAATACAAATTTTCAGAATGATACTTATACCCGGAAACCGAGGCCATAAAAAGATGTAACCAGTTTTTGATCCATAGCCGTGGCCAATTTTTGTTTATTTTGTCCTGGCTCTCCTACTCGACTTTTTTTGCGGTGAAATGGCTACACTGTATTGTTTTAGTAATAGCAGTGCTCTGCCAATTTCAAAACCATCAAAGCAAATACAGTCACCCGTTCTCCGAATGGTAATCGGTGAAAATTGTACAGATTACCATTTTTCAGATCCATCGCCGTGGCTTATCATTCTCACATTTAAAAGAGACATTTTTTTCTTGAAAAAAAAAGAAAATATTTAAATGGCAAGTATTTGATGACCACAACTTTGAAAATTTAAAAATTAGGTATTGATTCTACTGCCAGTAAAACAAATTTTAGTTCTTCTTTTCTTACGCCGTGGATAGTACAGTTTGGTATTTCGTCGTGGCTATTGTGATTTTTTTTCCACGGTGAAGGAAAGTACCTACCTTATCATGTTTGAATACTCCCATTAAAATGTACCTGGTACCTACTTGATGACCTTTTTGTGAGCTAAAGCTACTAATAACTGCTCCAGTTATACCTATACCTACCCAAAAGTAGTAAACAGCTTTTTTTTCAACATGTGACACGGATTTTTTTGAGCCCCTACCCCCTCCTTTATTGAAGATGACTTGGGCCTGAAAGTCATTTTAGGGGTCCTGGATATGCCTAGCATCAAGTCCCTTTTGAAAAAAATTCAAAAAAAGATAAGATTTTAGGATTTTTTAAAATTTGAGATTTTTCCACTTGTAGAAAACACACTTTTCAACTCGTCATTTTGGATTTGCGAATGATCAGTCCTAATCGATTCGGAATGTCGAACTGATGATAGGATTGTATTTTCAGCTACCGACGTCGATTACGACGCCTTGTGGCCTTGTGAAGCGATGTGAAGTTGTTGGAGAAAATTCAACTTTTGCTGAAGACTGGAAGGCTGCGGATTGGCTGGGATTCTAAGGGGAGGGAGATGACTTCAGTATGTAAACCAAGTTTCGGATTTTTATTTCTATAAGGAAGTAGGTATCTGGACTTTTAAAAATTTAACAAAAATCGAAAAATCAACTTCGGCAGCTGAAAATTTGGTTCTGAGGTCTGGGTAAGATACTCTTTCAGTGAGCCAAATTTCAGCTCTTTCATAGTTAAGGAATTGTAAAAGTTCCCTTATTACTTAGTGATCTTGAAGATTTTCCAGTTTTGAAAAAATTGTCATAAAAAGGTTCAAAACGAAATACTGCATCTTTGCAAGATGAAAAAATTCAAAAATCTTCCGCACGCGCACTGAAAGACTTCGAAACCATTCCCAATCGATATGAGAGGTCAAAAGTGAGATATTATGTATTAGGTATACATTTTATTTTATTTTTTAAACGGACGATTTTGACTAAATTCAGTGGAGATTTTCATTTTGAGTTGAAAATCACTCAAAAAAAATGTTAGCTCTGGAGGTGCTCTTTGAAGGTAGATGTAGAGCCTCAAAGAGGGGACATTTTTGAAAAAAAAATCTTGTTTTTTTTCGCTCTATCCCTCACCTAACCTGTTTTGGAAAAAATCGATCAGTTCCAAAAGATGTGTTGGAGATTCTGGATCGACCAAAACGATTCTCTCAAAAATCCAAATTCATGTTTTGGAAATTTTTCTTTCAAAATATTTCACATCAATCAAGCCAAAGCATCAATTAGACATCATGACATCATTTCTGAGAGTGGGGGGATTTTTTGGAACGCAGTGGTGTCATTTTTTTCCTATTTTATTGCAAATTTCAAAAAAAAACGAAAAAAAAGATTGAAAAAGTTGGTTTTATCTATTTTTCTCAATTTTTCAAGTCAAAATTGATCTTGAATTTCGATGACTATGTTCGTGGTGGACGCAGAATCTTGAATGCTAACTTTTGAAACAGAGTCATTGATTTTTTCAAAAATACACTTTCTTTGAGGGTCCACATCTCTCCCATATCATCCCTCTCCCTCCAAAGGTACCTCCTCGAGTAAAATTTTTTCTCAGTGACTTTTAACTTGAAACGAAGGTCGTCATTCCTAAATTTTCTCAATATCCTCCAACACTTTTTTTTTACGTGATCCACCCAAATGGTATGAACTGAATTTTAGCTTTCTATTTAAATTTTATGAAATTGGTTGTGATTCTTCAATGAAAATTTTGTGAAATAATGCAGGAAAATTCGCTAAAATTTAAAAAAAGGTCATAGCAGTTAACTCGTTTCAGGGTGACTTCGGTAGTTGGTACTCGTATTTGTGAATGGTTAAAGGTTTCTTAGTATCGACTTTTTATTTACGGCGTAATTTGAATAAGAATATTCTACGCCGCTAATGTCTGCGATTTTCTGTTTCGTTATATGATGTAATATCTAGTCCAAAAAAAAATAAAAATAAAGAAAAGAAAAAAAATAAAGTGGAAAAAGCTAGCGCCGATATTAGGCACAAATAACAACACGTACCACCCTACGCTACATAGCGCAAGCTGCACAGACAACGGTACCATACACTCGACCAATCAAAACGCGCCTTTATACTTTTTACTTGAAAGGGGCCGATTGTTTGAAAAAGGGAACGCGCCTCCCTACATTATTCGATAGTAAAGGCGCTGGCGCCAACGAGATCCAACCACCCCTTACATACTATTAGGATACACGTAGAGCAGAGTAATAGCCTTTTACCGTTTTACGACAACTGGCAGGGTGGATGGGCACCTGTAAACGACATTCGAGATTCTCTCATCTAACTGCGAATGCTGCCGTTGACAGCAATTTTACAAGCCGCTAGCCTGTAAGGGAAACGTGAGTTATATGGGGCTGCTCCCGCTCTCCCTGCCGCGCCCACGTCGCATCGTTCATCTTTTGCAAGCTTTTGTACTTGCACGCTTCATTACCATACTTTCGGATCAGCCCAGCGTATACTTAAACGTACGCTTTACCATTTCAAGCTCGTTCTCGCGCTCAACGACCACGTTAAAGCTCATTTCAGCCTGTACCGTACCTCACTGCACCACCAACACCCTGCGAAAAGCTAACCACCCTCGATATATTTTCGTTCTTTATCTGCTCCTCGTAAATGGGGTGTACATTACGTCAAACTTTTTAGAAGATATAACCGAGTAAGTTTGTAGATTTTTAGTGAATTTTTTTTAAAAAAAGAAAAAAAAATCTAAACTTTTCCAAGTTTACATAGAAAGCTAAGGATTTTGAATTATTTTGAGGAGTTCTAGAGTCCCCTGCAAATTTTTAAATGTTGAAAGATCATACACTGGTTAAATTTACGATTTAATGACCACATCCTTGGATTTTGAAACTAACCAGAGGAAGTTGTTTCTTATGGTTCAAAACCTCTGTGATCAAATTTTTCGTTCGCCAAATCCCCTCTAACGCTTTCAGATGAGGTGAAATTGCAATTTCAGTTGAAAATTTCACATTTTGGCAGTTATCACACGATTTTTTTCAAATACTGCAGTAATGTTGGACACTACTGCAGCAATTTCAGAGAAATTGAAAACCTATGTACAATTGTTTTTTACCCATCTTACTCATTCGTAGTCAAGTTTTTCTCAATTTGAAAAAATGCACTCATTATAGGTCAATTTCATTGCCACTTTCAGGCAAAAAAATTCAATTGCGAATTCAATTTATTTTTCGAAAATAAGCTGTGTTCAAAAGATCTACAATTTTTCTCCAGTTTCAAATGATATGATTCTGAAGCCAGTAAGCAAGTGTGATCTCTGGTTTATCTAGGTTGAATTTATCTGGAAAAGAAATCTTAAATTGACCATAGACATTTTACATTAGAAATTATAGCCCAACGTTTTCGACTAGTGTTTGCTTATAAATAAGAGAATATCTCGAGGTATCTGTCTCTGATTTAAAGTAGACCAGTCATTTTTGAAAAAAGCATAGCCCAAAGTTCTCAGTAAGTATCAAAATTTCAGCTGTCAAATTGACTTTTCAATTTTTGGTGAATTTTTGAAAATTTAAAGTGGACTACTTTTGGCGAATAATAGGTCACTTGAAAAAAAAAATTATATAAGTACATTAATCCTGAAGCTGTTATAAACTATCTCGTACATAATTCAACTAGTTTTGGCCATTTTGGATTCTCCAGAGTGATTTTCGATGTATTCAAAGTTATAAAAAAATTTCAGAGGTTGTGGGAATTAATTTGGTCTGCTAAAAATCTAGTTTTGGCTTGTCCTCGGCCATTTTGAAGGATTCATCCACATGTGAGTTGTGAGCCGATTTCTAGGTAGACTCCTCTTATACGTTTTTTTGGCCAACATATTTTTAGTAATAATAGGTACCTCTACCTATTTGATAGGTTGAGGAATGTTGGTCAAAATAAGTGCTTGAAGAATTCTCCCGAAAATCAGCTCAAATGTGAAATGTGAATAAATCCATTAAACAAATCGAGGATAAGCCACAGCTCGATTTTTAGCTACCTACCTATACCAAAATGGATTTCCACACCTTCTGGAAAAATTAAAAATCGCGCTGGAGGCTCCAGAATGGCTCAAAATGATGAAATTTGGATATTTGGCTTTAGACAAGATGCAGCCATTAGCCATTCGTGAAAATTACAAAAATTTCCTTGCAAACATGAAAGTTTTGATTTTTTGATTCTTCTCCTCATAATTACATTATTATTCTGGTAAAGAAAAACTGCACATTCGAGGTATCCTCTCAGAAATCAGCTCAATTGTGAATAAATCTTTTAAACAGGTCGAGGATAAGCAATAAAATTATTCGATTTTTCAGCTACCCAAATTGATTTCCACGCACCTTGTGGAGAAATTTAAAAATTCTGGAGAAATCTAAAAGTGTGCTGGATGCCCCAGGATTCTTCAAATTTGCGAAATTCGAATTCTGAGATTTGGTTCAGACAAGGTGAAGTCATTCGTGCAAATTTTAAAAATGTTCTCGTAAACAGAAAAGTTCAGATTTTTTGAAATTTTCATCACATCTAACTCCTAAGTACTGATTTCGGTCAAAAAAAAAAAAAAAAAAAAAAAAAAAAAAACGCACTTGAGATGTCCGTTTGGAAATTGGCTCAGATGTAAATAAATCATTCAAATAGCAGATCGAGGATAAGCCACAGCTTCATTTTAATCAGTCCAAATTGATTTTCACGCCTTATGTGAAGAAATTTTAAAATTCTGGAGAAAACTAAAATCGCACTGGAGGCTACAAAATGGCCAGAAATGGCGAAATTCAGTTTAAGGTAACTGATAACAGTTTCACTGTTTCAGAATTAAATATTCATTTAAAAAAAAAAAAAAAAAAAAACGCTCACGCATTATGCGTGATAAGACCGATACTTTTCTTCAAATAAAAATCTTTCACGAACGAATTTATTCACTTTTTTTTTGAAATACTTGCATGGCAAATTATTGATCTGTTTACGTACAATTAAAACGAATCATTTACGAACAATTGGTGATTAAATAAACTGATTGATTTCTTGGTGAATCATTCGCAAACGGATCAATTAATTCACGACTGATTAGGTTTGAAACTATTCTATAGCAGTTAATCTGTTTTCAAGCGAAGTGAATCGAATTGAACATTCACAACCGATTGAACAAATTGACTGATGTCTATAGGTGGATCATCCGCGAACGAATTGATTACTAGTTGGTGAATCATTCACGAACGGATTTGATTTTTTAGCGAATCATTCGCGAACGAATTAAATAATTTTAGTGAATCATTCGAGAACGAATTGATTCGTATGAGCGACTCGTTCGCGAACGAATCGATTCATTTATCTAATTTTTGATAAATCATTCGAGAACGAATTGATTCGAATAAGTGACTCGTTCGCGAACGAATCGATTCATTCATCTGATTTTTGGTGAATCATTCGCGAATGAATTGAATAACTTTTGATGAATCATTCGCGAACGAATTGAATAATTTTTGGTAAATCATTCGAGAACGAATTGATTCGTATAAGTGACTCGTTCGCGAACGAATCGGTTCATCTACTCAATTTTTGGTGAATAATTCACGAAGGCATTGAATAATTTTTGGTGAATCATTCGCGAACGACTTGAATAATTTTTAGTGAATCATTCGAGAACAAATTGATTCGTATAAGCGACTCGTTCGCGAACGAATCGATTGATTTACTCAATTTTCGGTGAATAATTCACGAAGGCATTGAATAATTTTTGGTGAATCATTCGCGAACGACTTGAATAATTTTCAGTGAATCATTTGAGAACAAATTGAATAATTTTTGGTAAATCATTCGAGAACGAATTGATTCGTATAAGTGACTCGTTCGCGAACGAATCGATTCATCTACTCAATTTTTGGTGAATCATTCGCGAACGAATTGAATAATTTTTGGTAAATCATTCGCGAACGAATCGATTCATTTACTCAATTTTTGGTGAATAATTCACGAAGGCATTGAATAATTTTTGGTGAATCATTCGCGAACGACTTGAATAATTTTCAGTGAACCATTTGAGAACGAATTGATTCGTATAAGTGACTCGTTCGCGAACGAATCGATTTATTTACTTAACTTTTGGTGAATAATTCACGAAGGCATTGAATAATTTGTGGTGAATCATTCGTGAACGACATGATTCGTACAAGTGACTCGTTCGCGAACGAATAGATTCATTTATCTAATTTTTGGTGAATCATTCGCGAACGAATTGAATAATTTTTGGTAAATCATTCGAGAACGAATTGATTCGTATAAGTGTCTCGTTCGCGAACGAATCGATTCATTTACTCAATTTTTGGTGAATAATTCACGAAGGCATTGAATAATTTTTGGTGAATCATTCGCGAACGACTTGAATACATTTTAGTGAATCATTCGAGAACGAATTGATTCGTATAAGCGACTCGTTCGCGAATGAATCGATTCATTTATCCAATTTTTGGTGAATAATTCACGAAGGCATTGAATAATTTTTGGCGAATCATTCGCGAATGACTTGAATAATTTTTAGTGAATCATTATAGAACGAATTGATTCGTATAAGCGACTCGTTCGCGAACGAATCGATTCATTTATCCAATTTTTGGTGAATCATTCGCGAATGAATTGAATAATTTTTGGTGAATCATTCGCAAATGAATTGAATAATTTTTGGTAAATCATTCGCGAACGAATCGATTCATTTACTTAATTTTTGGTAAATCATTCACGAAGGCACTGAATAATTTTTGGTGAATCATTCGCGAACGACTTGACGAAATCATTCGAGAACGAACTGAATAGTTTTTGGTGAATCATTCGCGAACGAATTGATTCGTATAAGCAACTTGTTCGCGAACGTATCGATTTATTTACTTAATTTTTGGTAAATCATTCACGAAGGCATTGAATAATTTTTAGTGAATCATTCGCGAACGAATTGATTCATAAATTGAAGAATTGATTAATTTGTTCGCGAACCGTTCTTTTGAAAAATTAATCAATTCGTTCATGAATGATCATTTCCATTAAATGAATTAATAATCTCACGAACAATTAACTGAGAAATGAATCAATTTATACGTAAACAATTCGTTTGAAAATAGATCGACTTTTATTGTTAATGAACGATTCGTTAGGGATGGTGGAGGCTTTGTGAGATTTCAAGTTTCATCGAAATCCGTTCAACCCTTTTCTGGGTAATGAGTCTTGAAAAAACTTTGCCGCTCGATGAACTTGGAATCTTTGAGCTTTTGCAAGTTGATGATGATGGCGATGAAATGTCAATCTAAATAGCCTAGTTGTGAAATTTCGAGTTGATCAAAATCGGTTCAACCGTTCCTGAGAAATTTAATTTTTCTAACCAATCCTTCGGTTTAAAGAGAAAGTCGAGTATCGAGAAAATCGTCGCCATGACCATTGACCATGAAGGATTAAGGATTATACACGATTTATTGTTTTCAAGCTTCAGCAGAGCAGCAAATGCAATGAATTTGAAAACTGAAATATACACATACAGAAAAGAAATAAATAAAGAAGAAAAATTTACTTGACGGAGCGACGCAGAATCCGTCATTGTCTTAAATAAGCTTATACGAATCTACAAACACGAATGGAAAATTGTCAGATTAGCTTCATATATACTCGTACATACGTACACGAGAATTGAAAGGTCAATCGTATTTCGCTTACTATTTGTCGTTTGTACATACGCGTACTATACAAAAAAATAAATACTCTACTTGTAGGTACACCACTGTCATTGTCGGTGAACGGCAATATAATTTTACGCGTGTAATAGCCAAAGGCGACGACGACGGCTACAACACGCCGCATATTTCAATTCAAACCGGAAAGGGCCAAACCGTTCACGTGTCTTGAGCGTATTGAAAAGCTCAGCTCGCCTTCTCTGCCCTGGCCTGGCTGTAATGGTAGGTACTTGTAGCCAAACGGGCACGTGTCTCGATAATCGTAGACGGAAACTTTTCAACCATGTAATTTGTTAATCTTACAGGCGAGATTTTTGAAAAATCACCCTACACAGACATATACATACAACTGCAACCCCTTCCTCGAGTTAGCCTTTAGCTTTGGAATAGCTGGTTCGCGGCCGCGGTCGCGGGTCGGCCGCCACATTATTGACACGTTTATTATTCGCCGTGTCATTATTTTCATCTTTTCCCATCCCAGCTCATCCCCACGTTGCGTATTTCGCGTCGTGTTTTGCATATTATTTATAGTGTTATTTTATTACTATTGAGCGTGGGTAATTTGTTTATTATGCCATACTTGAAATCCTTTTCAAAAAAAATTCCAAGTTCTGATATTTCTGCTGAGTTCTGAACAAAGAGTCTTTTGAAATTGCACTGTCTGATTCAAAAGAAATTCAGCAAAATCATTCTTGGATTTCTTGGGAATTTTAGAAAATTTTTAAAAATTCAGGAAAGTTGTTTCAAGGGCAATTTTAAAAAATGTTATAAAAATTTTTTGAGCAAAATGAACTGACGTAAATTTTTTTTCAATTGAACTCCCAAACATCAACAAACTAGGTAGGTACTCTAATTTTGGGTCGTTCTGGAGTCTTCAATTTTCTCCACAAATTTCAAATCGCTTTGGAGGAGCCAAAAATGAAATCTGTCCCTATAACATTGATCGATGCTCATTGGGCACTCTCTAAACCGGTTTAGGTGATTGCATTCCTCGAAGAGAAGACTTAACCTCCTTTTCTTCTTCCATTTGATTAATTTTTCTATTTTTTTGAGGTAATCCAACCTATTTGAACCAATTTCTCGAAATATGTAGACTTTCGTGAACAATTTAATCTTTGGGTTTATATCTATTCATCATATGATTATTTTCCAAGATGGTTCAATACAGAAAATATGTAAAAATGAAAAACGAATACCCACTATCGAAAACATAATAAATAAAACCGAATTACATGAGCTATAGGGCACTTTAAAACATTTATTACGCCAATAATTAGGCGATTATTATTCAAAAGTATCCGTTTTAAACAGCATTTACACAGGCCGAGCTTGGGCATGGGCGGACAGGGACAGGGACAGCACAGCACAGCAAAGCGGACGCGGATGTTGTTCAAACGGCGCTTTTACTTTTGTTCGAGTTTGTTTAGTCTGCGGCCAAACGACCTTTAATCGGCCGAAAAACCCAACGAAGGACGCGTTCAGCTTTTGGCGTTTTCGGCGGCGCACGTGACATGTGACTCGTGCCACGACATATACGAACGTACGACTCACTTGAACTTGTCACAATCTATGATACGAGTACCGAGTACGAGTACACAGTTTGTCATGCCAGCCCATCCTCCTCTCTTCAATCCTGCCACTTCCCTGAATCCCACGTTATTCACTTCGAACTGTGTATTTTAGTGTTTTTTTTCTCTCTCTCTTGAATATGTTTATATCGCCACCACACCGCCGTATCGAAAGTTATTTTCGTCAACCACCCCTTTGAACCCATTCTTTTTCTTTGGTTATATTTCATTCTTGTACATTGTGTGTGAAAATTACCTTGATCGACGAGTGCGGGGGCGGTACCTCATTTCGAAAATTACCCGTTTGCAAGACTATATTCTATCGTTCTTTTGAGTAAGTTGAAGTGCCCGAATGTGGCCATCTACCCTAACGTGGCCACTTTGATATCCAACCATGAAAATCAAGAGCAAAGTAGGGATTTTAAAAAATTTTCTCTTGCAATTATTTTGGGGAAAAATTGAAAATTCCTAAATTATGGATTTGGACCAACAAGGAGGGATTTAAAAAAATTTGGCCTGTCTTTTTTCATGTTCGAGTCAGATTTTTAAAAACGTTGAAAAAAAATCAACATTTTTCAACATTTTCAGTCAAATTAAAGTCTTGACTTTTGAGAATTTGAAAAAAAAAAAAAAATTAATGAAGAACTAATATTTAAAAACGACTTTCTGGTAAGTATAGGTACCCATTGTTGGACTTTTGAATGAATAATTTCTGACAATTTGATATCACGTCAGACTCCAATTTGTCATCTTTTCAAAAACTTGGAAAAATCACGATGGATTCTCAGCATTGGTGTTGTATTCAGGGATGAAAAGCTAGCCGAAAGCTGAAAGCCGAGCAGATTTTCGCACTTAGCCAAAAGCTAAAAGTTTGCAAGTTTCATTTTTTCCAAGCCGAAAGCTAGCCAAAAGTTTCATTCTTTTGGCTTTTTTCAAAGGCTTTTTTGCAGAATTGAATTCTCTAAATTCAGAAAAAACAAAAAAATAAAAAAATTTCATTCAACTTTATCTTAATGCGATTTAGTGAAATGAAAAAAAAAGAAAATAATTACAGCAATGAATATTCTCCACTATCACTAATTATGAAATCAATGTACCTGATCTAATTTTTAATTCCATTTTGTTGTAAATTAATGGTATATCAGCTAAAAGTTTAAAGTCAAAAGCTTAAAGCCGAAAGTTAAAAGCTAAAAGCTTAATGAAATATAGCTGAAAGCTGTTAAATTGAAAATATAAGGAAAAGCCATTGGAAGCCAAAAGTCTGGCTAAAGCAAGCCTTAAAAATCGAGGTAGCCGAAAGCTAAAGCCAAAAGTTTCAATTTTGAAATTTCAAGCTAAAAGCCAAAAGCTGAAGTTTCATTTTAAGGCTTTTCATCCCTGGTTGTATTTTTGAAAACTTGGAAAAAATGATAAATTTTCAAGTTCAACTTGCAAAAATTTTGAAAAAAATTTATCAATTGCCAAAATCACGTGAAAATTAAAAAAAAATGATTTTCTGACATCCTGCATGGTGGAAAAATTGTGTGCAGTTTATGAAATTATTCCAAACGTACCTATACCTAATTGTTACAAATTTTGAAAATGAAAAAAAATCCAGATTCGCTCTTCTCAACAGTTAACACATCAATTCAAACTCGGAATTACATTATGAGGCATTACTCATTAGAATCTGTAAAAATTGGTAGCAAACTAAACACCTCAACCATTATTCTGTAAACCATCTGTAAACATCACTTTACTGTAAACGCATACGAAATAATATTCACCTAATTCCTTCTTTCTGTAACGCTATAGCTGCTGCCAGTATTTGTTGTAGTAACTAACATTATTTTTCGTTGTGGTGTTAATTCAGGATTGAACTGTAGATTACTCTCCAGGGTATCGTTTGATTTCGATGTTTTTGAACAGATGGCGTATGAAGCACCTACATGAAACAGTGAAAAGTGCAATGCATGAGAGTGTACAATAATGTGACGAAAGGCGACGTGCATGCGTTGAGAGCATCAGGGCAGGAGACAATGTTGGAAAATTCTTTATTTTGAGTTGAATAATTGTGCTAGGGATTCTAGGGTACCTTTATAAAGCTCGTCAACTCCGATCGAGCTGGAATGTGGCTCACTGAAAGAGAAAAAAACATGTCACCCAGACCTCAGAATCAAATTATCAGCAGCCGAAGTTGATTTTTTTATTTTTGTTAAATTTTTGAAAAATCTAAAACTTGGTTTACATATTGCCAAAGTGGACTCCCAAAGCGATTGCCTCCGTTTTCTTGCCCATCTGGAGTTTCCAGCCAAAACCGATTTTTCTCCAGCAATTTCAAAAAGCTCCAAAAGACGTAGTAATCAACTTCGGCAGCTGAAAATTTAATTCTATCATGAGTCAGACCTTCTGAATTGATTAAGGGAAATCAAAAGTTCGAGATATCGAGATGATAAATTCCGTCAACCATTTTACGAGTTGAAGAATTTCGAATTTTGAAGAAAAAAAAATCCAAAATTGTTTTATTTTAGTTTCAGTTTTCCATCATTGCCTTATGCCTGTACCCAATGCCTGTACCTACCTATTGGTGCGAAAAATTGTGTTGTGATTGTTAAAATTGTAAATATCGAATTTTTCCTGTTTTATTTATTTATTTATTTATTTATTCATTTATTTTTTGTTTCTATATTATTACTATTATTATTTTTCTCGAGACTGCCCTTCGGAGTTGGTGTTCTATTCTATTAGTGCTCTGAACTTTGAAAATTTATGTTGGGTATTTCCATGCCAAATCGGCGGATTTTTGCACGAGGGTTCTTCGATTTTTTTCAGAATCAGATGATGTGTAGAGGTCACCAAACGATGACGAATGAAGCAAAACCGGACATTTTTTCGATTTTTTTTTTGACAGAGCTGTGGCGCTTCAAAGTTTTCCAAAATGGCCGAAAATTGAAAATTTCAGTTGCAAATTGCTCCGGCTGTGCGTGGTACAGAATTTTGAACTTTTTTCAAATTGTAATACTCTGAGGGGGTAACTGACAAAAGATGTCAAAATCAGTGTTGTCACTTTTTGAAACCTGAAAAAATCAATTTAAAAACTTTTAATTTAAATATAACCACGATGTCCGCCCCCAGTAAAAATTCTGAAAAAATTCTCAGTTTTAGTCCTTTTTATGTGGAATAACATACTTATCATTCATTTTCGAGAAAAAAAATTAGGCACAAGTTTTATTTTTATTGCAAAAAAATACTATCAGAAACCTAAAAAATGAAAATTTTTGCATTTTTTAAATATTTTACCAGTGTGTAGACGAATATGTGAAAAAATCCCCCTCCCCCCAATTTGTCAACGAATTGACGAGAAATGTCATTTTTCATTACTACAATTTCATTTTAAGAGTGAAATAAATATTGAAAAAATGTCGCAGCCGTTGACAAATTGTGGTGAGGGGGATTTTTTTCACATACCTATGTGATTTTTTTTCAATATTGCGTTGTGCTTTTTGTTCAAAATCGCGTTGTGCTTTTTTCAAAATCGCATTGTTTTTTTTTCAAAATCGTGTTGTGCTTATTTTTTCGAAATTGTATTGTGCTTTTTTTCAAAATTGTATTGTGTTTTTTTTAAAAAATCGCGTCGTTTTTTTTCAAAATTGCGTTTTCCTTTCGAAATCCAAATGTGATTTTTTTCAAAATTGTGCTGTGATTTTTTTTTTAAATTGTGCTGTGGTTTTTTTGAAGTCACATTGTGCTTTTTATTCAAAATCACGTTGTGCTTTTCATCCAAAATCGTGTTGTGCTTTTTTTCAAAATTGTGTTTTTTTTTTCAAAATCGTGTTGTGCTTATTTTTTCAAAATTGTATTGTGCTTTTTTTTCAAAATTGTATTGTGTTATTTTTTTTAAAAATCGCGTTGTTTTTTTTCAAAATTGCGTTTTTCCTTTCGAAATCCAAATCGCGTTTTTTCAAAATTGCGTTGTGATTTTTTTCAAAATTGTGCTGTGATTTTTTTTTAAAAATTGTGCAGTGGTTTATTTGAAGTCACATTGTGCTTTTTATTCAAAATCACGTTGTGCTTTTCATCCAAAATCGTGTTGTGCTTTTTTTCAAAATCGTGTTGTGTTTTTTTTAAAATCTCATTATGTTTTTTTTCAAAATCGCGTTGTGATTTTTTTTTTGAAATTGTGTTATGCTTCTTTTTCAAAATTGTGTTGTGCTTTTTTTTGATATTGTGTTGTGTTTTTTATTCAGAATCGCGTAGTGTTTTTTTTCAGAATTGCGTTGTGCTTTTGAAATCCAAATCGCGTTTTTTTCAAAATCGCATTGTGATTTTTTTTTTTGAAATTGCGTTATGCTTCTTTTTCAAAAATGCGTTGTGCTTTTTTTCAAAATCGTGTTGTGTTTTTTTTTAATCTCATTATGTTTTTTTTCAAAATCGCGTTGTAATTTTTTTTTTGAAATTGCGTTATGCTTCTTTTTCAAAATTGTGTTGTGCTTTTTTTTGATATTGTGTTGTGTTTTTTATTCAGAAACGCGTAGTGCTTTTTTTCAGAATTGCATTGTGCTTTTGAAATCCAAATCGCGTTTTTTTCAAAATCGCATTGTGATTTTTTTTTGAAATTGCGTTATGCTTCTTTTTCAAAAATGTGTTGTGCTTTTTTCAAAATTGTGCTGTGGTTTTTTTTCAAAACTGCATTGTGCTTTTTTTTCAATATTGTGTTGTATTTTTTATTCAAAATTGTGTTGTGCTTTTTTTTCAGAATTGCATTGTGCTTTTTCAAAATACTGTTGAGCTTCTTTCCAAAATCGCATTGTGCTTATTTTTTCAGAATCTCGTTGTGCTTTATAAATCCAAATCGTGTTTTTTCAAAATCGTGTTGTGATTTTTTTGAAATTGTGTTTTGCTTCTTTTTCAAAATCGCGTTGTGCTGTTTTTTTCAGAATCACATTGTCTTCTTTTGCCAAAATTGCGTTGTTTTTTTCAAATTTGCGTTGTGCTTCTTTTTGAAAATTGTGTTGTGTGTGCTTTTTTTGAAAATCATGTTGTGCTTTTTCAAAATTGCGTTGTGTGTGTGCTTTTTTCGATGTTGTCCTTTTTTTTCAAAATCGTGTTGCACTTATTTTTTCAAAATCTCATTGTGCTTTTTTTAAAGTCTTGTTGTTCTTTTAAAATCAAAATCGCGTTCAGCTTACGAAATCCAAATTACTTTTTTCAAAATCGTGTTGTGCTTTTTTCAAAATTGTGTTGTTTTTTTTCAAAATCACATTGTGCTTTTTCCAAAATTGTATTTTTTTTTCAAAATCATGTTGTGCTTCCCTAACAACATAGACTATGCACACCAGTACCAGTGTCAGGATTTTTCCTTGGAGGGGGAGAATTGGGTCAGAACCAAACAATTTTGCCGTCTCATTTTTTGGGTGGGTGGGGGGGGGGGGTAAAATTAAGCTTCTCGGAGAGCAGAAATCAAATAAATACAGTGGAATAGTCAGAATTTCCTCAAGGAGAAGGCAAAACCAGATTTTTAGGCATGAAAAATCGAAACTAGGAGTCATTTTCTGGAAACCTATCGCGATGTGTGGTGATTATATTATGAAAATGAAGGTGAAATTACTGCTGGAGCGAAGCGAGAGCGAAAATTCTTAGAAAAAATGGGTCCGAACAACAAAAAAACGTTCACTTTTGTATGTTTTATTTCAAATTTTCGTTCGCAAGAGAAGACAATGGGCCCCTTCACTCCCTGGCCACGCCACTGAATAAATATGTCATTTATTTATTTAATTTTTAAAAAGGAGGGACCTCAATGACTGAAATTTGCCTGCAAAGTATTATTCAAAGTAAATCGTGTACGAATATACCTATAATGTGGGCTTGAGAAGAAAAAAAGGCTTCTTCTCAAAAAAGATGAAAAAAAATGAACATCGGTTTGTAATCGTAATTGGTATCCATCTCAGTGAAACAAGAGCACAAAAATGCTTGGGAAAATTCCCACTTTATAGCATCAAAATTTTTTCCAAAAAAATCGGCCTTTTGGGGTGGGGGTTATCACCAAAATCCTCCCCCCCCCCAAAACCGGCACTGGTGCACACTGTTATAGCTCCGCTAAAGTTTTTTTTATTTATACTTATCAATTTGTTCTGTTTTGTAGTAATGATAATCGGGCTCCTCGCTTCGCCTCTGGGCATTGTATTAGCTAATGAATCGATAAATTTCAAATTATTTTAATTGTTTAGTGTATTTAGGTAATGTTTTTCTTGGTTGAAAAATTTGAAATGACGGTTCTCTCTCCGCCAAGAGGTATGAATTGAGCAGAATACTGTAAGCGAAGTCTAGTGTGAGTAAGTATTAACAACAGTTCCATCAAAAAAAATCTCAAAGTGCTTTCATTTTTTTTTTTTTTTAGAATACCCACTTGAAAAGTGTAAAATTATAGTGGATTGCCCAGTTACTGATGATACAGTTCCATCCACTTCCTATATTTTTTCGTGTACACCTCATTTTGTCATATCTTACTAGATCTATTTCTATGTTATTAATTGGTTAATAGGTACTATCGGATATGAAATAGAAATCATTTAGTTCATATAATCATGAGAAAATTGATGAAGCTTCTTTGATCAACAACACAGCAAAATAATTACCTGCCTACTTACGTGCGAGTTGACCTAATTTGACGTAAGAGGCATAACAAACCTATATGTGTGACTGTGTATCTATCACTTGGACTGGAAATATTATCACTCAACTTCCTAAGGCTGTTAGCATTTATTAAACGAGTGCAATCGTTGACAGGAACTGACTTAAAATGCACAAGTAGGCCTGTTTACCATTTCTATTTTCCAAATAAAAAGAAAAGGAATGCTGTTATTTTTCTATATTTTTCAAAAATTCTCAGTGAGCAAATATGAGTAGGTACATAAGATGGTTCTCTGAAAATTGGATCATTACTCAAGTAACTTTCATAGCTAGCTCCACTCGTACCCAGCTTGTAAAAGTGGCAAAATACTTACTTTTGTACGTCGGGTACTTAAGTGGTAGATCTTGGCGTGGGCTGCAGCATGGTGACCGTTGAGTATAACTGAATATAACCGCGATAGAATGAATTATTTGCATAAGTAAGCTCGAGTATAATTACCATCGTATTCGAGGTAGAGGGTATGCTAAATGGCGAATGGCAAACATTAAACGTATATGTAGATAGTGATAGAGGTAGAGGTTGAGGTACCTACCTACCTCTTTCATTTTCAGCTTCTAGGAGTCTTCTACGTACAAATCTACCTACCATTCTTATAGTACGCAATAAGACTAGGTAACGTAATAATAATTTGCCACCGACTTGGGTATCTATAGGTAGGTATCTATCGTTAGGTATATGTAATGCAACTCATTTCTGTCTGAACTTAATTAAATAAAGTGGCGAGTCATTATTCACGCGTAATGACATTTTGTACTCGTATTCTTAGGTATAGATACGTATTACAGATAGCTGGCGAATGAATTATTTAAAAATTTATCATTCATTTTCTTCATATTTCTTTAGCGTAGGTAGGTAGATAGATAGAGGTAAGTAAATGGAATTATTATCAGATGAATAGATATTCTATTTTATTTTCATCGGACAAACGTTCATTTTCTATTTATAATACTTAAGCAAAGCATAAACAGGGAAGACTTTGGTATAACCATCTACCAATCCAATTGTAGTGTTTGCTGTCGATATGAAGGTAAGTAGGTAGGTACCTCTACTCGAAAAACACTTTTTAAAAGTCTTATAGGTACCGTAATATCCACAGAAATCATTCAATTTTTTTTTCAAAAGTTTCTGAAAGTCTCATAATGTACCTATTATAATTTCAAGAATTTATCCTGACTTTTTTCAAAGTGTTACATAAAATGATAAAAAATTCAACAATTTTTTCCAAGTTTTCAAAAGTTAGAAGTCGTTCTTGTCTGCACCTTTTCGCTCATATTCAATTACTCAATGTCAACTCCGCCATCTAAGTACATTTTTCTATTTTGGAGCCAACCTGGAGTTCTCGTGGGCAACGAGGAATTGATAGAGAACTCCATAATTTTTGATGCTCAAATTGATTTAAAAAAAAAAAATCAAAGAACTTGTAAATACCTAACCTTTTTAGGTTAGGAACAATAATAAATGGTAGAAAAAAAATTGATTCCTCAATCCTTAACAAATTTTTCAAAATTTAAATTTGAGCAAATAGTAAAAAAATTCAAAGTGTCAGAAAATTGACCAAGAAAGTTGAAATCTAGTTTATATGTACTTAACAGCTGTTTTTGACCAGCCGAGTCGATTTGTGATGATTTTGATCTGCTCTGGAGCTTCTGGCGATTTTTTGGAATATTCACAAATAATGTCATACAAAAAACAAAATAATTTCAAATTTCTATCACCGGGACTAATATTCAGTATAGGTATATATTTGTCTTTCCTACACAATGTAATAATATAAAAAAATTTTACACAACCAGCAACATCTTTACATTATAAAGATGGTAAAACAAAAAGACATATCAGTAGACACACCGGCGGGTAAAGATGAAGTTCGGCGGTCGTACCTTGCTTAATAAATAAATAACTTATATAATAAGGGGGGAGGAGGGTGGTGCCGGGTGCCTACTGATATGCCCGTCGAGAAATGCATTGGTGTTTGTATATATACTACACTGAACCGCTCAAGACTTTATCTGCGAGAAGTGAAATGATACAGTTTGGTGTTCATTACTTATTAGTAATAGTCCGGCAAATGACAATAGGAGTAATTGCACCCCCCCCCCCCGCTGATCCTCCGAGACAACTTTTTTCTTAAAGGGGATATCCTAAGGGATTTATCACCCTGTCCAGATTTCAAGTGCTAAAGTGCGTTTTTCGATTATTGGTGAATTTTTGAAAATTGAATTTAGGCCAAAGAAGAGGGGAAAAATCAAAATTTTACCAAATTGATCAAGAAAGCTGACATTTGGGATATACCCTATTTTCGACATGCCAAATCGATCGGAAACGGTTTCAACCCGTTTTGAGCAGTTCTGGAGCCTCCAGCGAATTTTTGAAACTCGAAATTCCCACAAAATTCCATCAAATTGGAGTTGTAAAGCTGAAATTAGTGAAATTTATTCTAAAAACTAATTTCAATACGCTACGAAGTACTGAAGGTGAATTTCAAGTCATTTTGGAGCCTCCAGTCCAGCGAATTTTTGAAAATTCCTAAAGCTTCCAGCAGATGTTTGAAACTTTAAATTTTCACAAAATTTCATCAAATGGAGATGGAAAGCTGAAATTTACTCTACACTCCAATTTTATAACACCCTCTGAAGACGACTTCAGGTGGGTTCAAGTCATTTTAGAGCCTCCAGCGACTTTTTTGAAAATTACTGGAGCCTCCAGTAGATTTTTGAAACTTGAAATTTCCCCAAAATTTTATCAAACTGAGATGGAGAGTAGAAATTCATTCTGCAAACCAATTTCAATACACTACGAAGTTGACTGCTAGTGGATTTCAAGTCGTTTTGGAGCCTCCAGCGACTTTTTGAAAGGTTATATGGCCTTTTTTTTTTTTGGAAAATTGAAATTTTCTAAAAGCAGCTGGAAGCTTCAAAACCATTTGAAACCACCATGTAGTCTGCGAAGTAAATTTCAGCTTGCCAACCCCATTTGATGAATTAATGTTGGGGAAATTTAAAGTTTCAAAAATCTACTGGAGGCTCCAGTAATTTTCAAAAAAGTCGCTGGAGGCCCTAAAATGGCTCGAACCCACCTGAAGTCGTCTTCAGAGGGTGTTAAAATTGGAGTGTAGAGTAAATTTCAGCTTTCCATCTCAGTTTGATGAAATTTTGTGAAAATTTAAAGTTTCAAAAATCTACTAGAAGCTCCAGTAATTTTCAAATAAGTCGCTGGAGGCTCTAAAATGACTTGAACACAAATGAAGTCGTCTTCAGAGTGTGTTAAAATTAGTTTGCAGAATAAATTTCGACTCTCTATCTCAATTCGATGAAATTTTGGAGAAATTTCAAGTTTCAAAAATCTACTGGAGGCTCCAGGAATTTTCAAAAAAGCCGCTGGAGGCTCCAAAACGATTTAAAATTCACCTGCAGTACTTCGTAGCGTATTGAAATTAGTTTTTACTTTTTTAGAATTAATTTCAGCTTTACAACTCCAATTTGATGGAATTTTGTGGGAATTGAAGACGTCATAACAAAAAAGGGTATATATGACACATATGTCCTTTTTGAGACGAATCCATATTGTTATTCTTCAGACCTTCCTCTATCATATGAGACCAACTCCACTTCACAAAGTCGAAAAACCAGTGAGATATCGCCATTTTAAAGCTGCGAAGTCGATTAAAAATTTACTTTTTTAGAGATAATGGGTTACTTATGGTCGATTTTGTGTTGTCAACCATTATTTACCTA